>NW_026585644.1:61031224-61031904 GCF_907164565.1 Psammomys obesus
TGTTTCCTGTTTTCTTCTGGCTTTCAGAGGCCCTCTGTAGCGGGTTCTGAGGTTGTTTCCTATTTTCTTTTTATTCTGATGTCCATCCTCTTTGCCTTTCAGGATGGGGATTGAACATTTTAGTTAGGGTCCTCTCTTTTGCTTAGTTTGTTTAGATGTACAGATTTTAGTGGGTTTATTCTATATTGTATGTTTATATGAGTGAGTATATACCATGCGTGTCCTTCTGCTTCTGGGACAACTCACTCAGGATGATCCTTTCCAGGTCCCACCATTTACCTGCAAATTTCATGATTTCCTTATTTTTCATTGCTGAGTAATACTCCATTGTATAGATGTACCACAGTTTCTGCATCCATTCTTCAGTTGAGGGGCATCTGGGTTGTTTCCAGCTTCTGGCTATTACAAATAAAGCTTTATGCCCCCCTTTTCATTTCTTATTTTGTTGATTTGGATGCTTTCTCTCTGCCTTTTAGTTAGCTTGGCTAAGGGTTTGTCTATCTTATTGATTTTCTGAAAGAACCAACATTTGGTTTCATTGATTCTTTGAATAGTTTTATTTGTTTCTAATTTATTGATTTCTGCCCTGAGTTTGATTATTTCCAGCTGTCTATTCCTCTTTGGTGTGACTGCTTTTTTTTTTTTTTTTTTTTTTTTTTTTTTTTTTTTTTTTTTTTTTT
>NW_026585644.1:61031914-61038082 GCF_907164565.1 Psammomys obesus
TTTTTTTTTTTTTTTTTTTTTTTTTTTTTTTTTTTTTTTTTTTTTTTAGGGCTCTTAAGTGAGCCATTAAGTTGTTTGCATGAGATGTTTCGAATTTATTTTTGAAGGCACTTAGTGCTATGAACTTTCCTCTTAGCACTGCTTTCATTGTGTCCCATAAGTTTGGGTATGTTGTGCCTTCATTTTCATTGAATTCTAGGAAGTCTTTAATTTCTTTCTTTATTTCTTCTCTGACCCAGCTGTCATTTAGAAGCAAGTTGTTCAGTTTCCATGTGTGTGTAGGCCTTTTGCTATTTTTGTCATTGAGGTCCAGTTTTAGTCCATGGTGATCAGATAGGATACAAGGGATTATTTCAATCATCTTGTATCTGTTGAGGCTTGCTTTGTGACCAACTGTATGGTCTATTTTGTAGAAGGTTCCATGAGGTGCTGAGAAGAAGGTAAATTCTTTTGAGTTTGGGTGAAAGGTTCTGTAGATGTCTGTGAGGTCCATTTGATTCATGACCTCTGTCAGAGTTATTGTTTCTTTGTTTAATTTCTGTTTTGTTGACCTGTCCTTTGTTGAGAGTGGGGTGTTGAAGTCTCCCACTATTAATGTGTGGGGGTCTATGTGTGGTTTAAGTTTTATTAAAGTTTCTTTTACATTTGTTTTGAATAGTTTCAAATAGACCCATTTCTGGGTCTTCTATTTGGTTCCATTGATCCTCCTTTCTGTTTCTATGCTAATACCATGCAGTTTTTTTTACTATTGCTCTGTAGTACAGTTTGAGATCGGGGATAGGGATAACTCCAGAGGATCTGTTGTTGTACAGGATCCTTGTAGAATTTCTGGGTTTTTTGTTTCTCCATATGAAGCTGAGAATCATTCTATTAAGGTCTGTAAAGAATTGAGTTGGTATTTTGATGGGAATTGTGTTGAATCTGTAGATTGCTTTTGGCAGGATGGCCATTTTCACAATATTAATCCTACCAATCCATGAGCACGGGAGATCTTTCCATCTTCTTATATCTTCTTCAATTTCATTCTTCAGAGACTTGAAGTTTTTCTCAAACAGGTCTTTCACTTGCTTGGTTAGCATCCCCCCAAGGTACTTTATGTTATTAGTGGCTATTGTGAAGGGTGTTGTTTCCCTAATTTCTTTCTCGGACCTTTTGTCTTTGGTATACAGGAGGGCTTCTGATTTTTTTTTAGTTGATTTTGTATCCTGCCACTTTGCTGAAAGTGTTTATCAGTTGAAGGAGTTCCCTGGTTGAATTTTTGGGGTCAGTCATGTATACTATCACATCATCTGCAAATAGTGATACTTTGACTTCTTCCTTTCTGAGTTGTATCCCTTGATCTCCTTTAGTTGTCTTATTGCTCTAGCTAGGACTTCAAGTACTATGTTGAAGAGATATGGAGAGAGTGGGCAGCCTTGCCTTGTCCCTGATTTCAGTGGGATTAATTTAAGTTTCTCTCCATTGAGTTTGATGTTGGCTATAGGTTTGCTGTATATTGCCTTTACTATGTTTAGGTCTATGCCTTGTATCCCTGATCTCTCCAAGACTGTAAACATGAATGGGTGTTGGATTTTGTCAAATGTTTTTTCGGCATCTAAGGAGATGATCATGTGGTTTTTCTCCTTCAGTTTGTTTATGTGGTGGATCACATTGATGGATTTCTGTATATTGAACCACCCTTGCATGCCTGGGATCAAGCCTACTTGGTCATAGTGGATGATATCTTTGATGTCTTCTTGGATTCGGTTTCCAAGTATTTTGTTGAGTATTTTTGCATCAATGTTCATAAGAGATAGGTCTGAAGTTCTCTTTCTTAGTTGGGTCTTAGTGTGGTTTAGGTATCAATGTGACTGTGGCTTCATAGAATGAGTTTGGTAATGTTCTTTCTGTTTCTATTTTGTGGAATAGTTTGGACACAATTGGAGTTAGCACTTCTTTGAAGGTCTGGTAGAATTCTGCACTGAATTCATCTGGCCCAGGGCTTTTTTTTTTTTTTTTTTTTAGAAGGTAGACTTTTGATGACTGCTTCTATTTCCTTGGGGAATATAGGACTATTCAATCTTTCTACCTGATCTTGACTTAATTTTGGTAGATAGAACCTTTCAAGAAAATTGTCCATTTCTTTTAGTTTTTCAAATTTTGTGGCATATAGGCTTTTGTAGTACAACTTAATGATTGTTTGGATTTCCTCAGTGTCTGTGGTTATGTCCCCTTTTTCATTTCTGATTTTGCTGATTTGGATAGTTTCTCTCTGCAGTTTAGTTAGTTTGGCTAAAGGTTTGTCTGTCTTGTTGATTTTCTCAAAGAACTAGATCATGGTTTCTTTAATTCTTTGAATAGTTTTATTTGTTTCTAATTGATGGATTTCAGCCCTGAGTTTGATTATTTCCAGCCATCTGTTCCTCTTAGGTGTATTTGCTTCTTTTTTTTTCTAGAGCTTTCAGTTGGGCCAGGAAGTTGCTTGTATGAGATGTCACAAATTTCTTCTTGAAGGCACTTAGTGCTATGAATTTTCTTCTGAGCACTGCTTTCATTGTGCCCCATAAATTAGGGTATGTTGTACCTTCATTTTCATTGAATTCTAGGAAGTCTTTAATTTCTTTATTTCTTCCTCAACCCAGCTATCATTGAGCAGCAAGTCGTTCAGTTTTCATGTGTTTGTAGGCTTTTTTTTAATTCTATTGTTGTTGAGATCCAGCTTTAGTCCATGGTGGGTGTGTGGACATTTTTAAGGCGTGGTGACACATGCCTTTAATCCCAGCACTCATGGAGTCAGAGGTGGGTGGATCCCTGTGAGTTCTAGGCCAGCCTGGTGTACAAAGTGAGTCCAGGACAGCCAGGGCTGTTACACAGAGAAATTCTGTCTTGAAAAACCAAAGAGAGAGAGAGAGACAGAGAGAGACTTATTATTTTTAAACCTAACTTGCTTTCTTTCAAAATTTGTCTTCCTTTATTCTCAGTCATCTACTTTTTGAGCTACAGAAACTTTTGCTTTTCTAGATAGTTAGCCTTGCTCTATGATCTTGTTTTTAATTGTTTCTGTGGTTCTCTCAGCTTTGGTGTCCTTCCCACTGTCTTAACAGTGTGAATCCTACCTTTTTCCATTATTGGTTTAGATGTATCCAGAAAGCATCTTCAGAAAATAACTGTCTCTAGCCCAGAAGGCAGATGCTAACTTCCACTGACCCTCAGAACTATGAGTACTTGTAAATGACTTAGTCCATTAGTTCTCTTCATGATTCACTTATTAAATATTTATTTGATATTTGATTAAGTAACTATATTCTGTCAGACAGTGATGACCTGCTACTACATAAAATTAACTGCAAATATGTTCAACTTATTCCTCAGATTGGAAAAAAATTAGTTTTAAAGCTTGCTAATTTTTTTTGCTTGATTCCTATTAGTTGTGTAATTACTTTAAAGAATTCTATGAGATTATATGACAATCAAATAAGAATTTGTATAGATTTTATTGGTAGTCATTTATTCAAGTTCAGCTTCAGTGTTGTTGAGTTCACAGTTGTAAAGCAGAAAGAAGCCCATTGGAATACTTAATAGCGAGTCCCCTACATTGCTGCAGAAGCTAAACATATATTTTTGTTTTACTCTTACACAAAGTGGGTAGGCTCAGTAAACTTTCATCTGCTTCAGGGTTAGAGCAGAGTCTATCTTAAAGCAAATTTATGAGAGTGGCTGATGTAATACAGGTTGTTTCTAGTAAAATCGGACTAGCTCTAAGGAGCCAATCTAAGTCAGTCCCTGAGTGAAATTCTATGAGAAACAGACTGCACCTCAGACACCATTGTAAAGCCTGATAGAATGAGTACTTGCAGCTGACTCAATCCTGTTGCAGATCTTTAAGCAGCCATGGGACAAAATGGTTTGCACATTGACATCAGTGGAGAGAGCTTTAGATTTTTATCAACAGAAAGAATATACCTTGTATACAAAGTTGCCACTTTTAAAGAATTACATCATGATACTTTCTAAGCCAGGTTATTCGTATGCAAACTCTTATATGTTAAGGTGCGCATAATGTGTTCTTCTTTTCTTAAAATCTGAGTTCATTAAAAAATGAAAACAAGTAAAACTTAAAACTGAGAACATACTGTAAAGAATTAGATCTAAACTCAATAACCAACCTATTCTGATTTATTATGCATGTGAGAGACATAGAAATACAGGGAGACTGAGAACTGGCCCTGAGTTCAGACCCCATAATGCAAAGTTTTTCTTAGTACTAATTCACTTTCATGAGCTGAGGAATCCCTGAAAATAAGTTACTTTATCAAAGCTTTTGTGTAAAGGGAAACTAGCATAAAAGGTTGATGTTGAGTGACCTGTGGCCCTGTGAGTGGGTTGTTAATAATCCTTTTTCTCCCTCTGGTCTATCATTTTGAAATAACAATTATAATGATCTCAGTATAATAGTCAATTAACAGTAAGCCTGGCCCCCTTTTCTAATTCATCACACATTGCAATAAAACTCAACCTTGACTGAGCTATCTCCATATTTCAGTTAGTTTAACAGTGTCATGAGATGTGATGATTTGAATTGATACCTAGCAGGCAGGAGTGGCCAATAATGCTATTTCTAAGAACTAGGACCGTCGCTTCTTGAAAGGGAAAACTGAGACTATAGTACACTGTTCTGTCTGTTCAGCAATGAAGAGTATTGTTTGTCCTGCTTTTTGAAATAATTGCCTCATTGTTGCCAAAACATTTTTTTTCATTGACTGGGACAGTTACGTTGTGCAGGATATTGTATAACTTTTGGCAGGGGAAAAAATTAAGCCATAAAACCATAAAGTTTTATTGTACTTTATATTATTCATGTTTATACCTTTATTCTTTATTAAGTTCTAGTCTTGGTGTAGTTTAAGGCATAGTCTCATGTAGCCCATTGGCTGGCCTAGGACTTGTAAAAAAACCAAAGATGACCTTGAACTCTGAATCCTCTTGCCTTTACCTTCCAAATGCTGTGGCATGTACTACCACCACAAGATTAAGTTTACTTTAAATTAAAAATACTATTGACTGCACTCACTGAAGGAAGCTTTGCACAACAAAGTCCATCCGTTCTATGCTTTTTATATAACAAACTAAGATAAATGTTATGCCTCATATCACTAAGCTGAAATGCTAATGCACTCATAATATTTTCTGACCTGTGATACTGAAAATTTAGAAGTATAAAATTATACTCTTGCCGAGGATGGTGGCACACACCAGTATGGTGGACTACCAGAGCACTGGTAGTCCCAGTGCTCTAGGAGGCAAAGGCAGGTGGGTCAGGCCAGCCTGGTCTACAAATGGAGTCCAGGACAGCCAAGACTACACAGAGAAACCCTGTGTCTAAAACAAAAACAAAAAACAACCAAACACAAAAATGCTCTTGTTAACTAATACAATTTGCTATTTGCATAAAGCTTATAGTGTGGACAGTCTTTGTATTAAAGTCTAGTAACAACCTCTTCCAGCCCCAGCATGCCATGCCATTCCATAGATATTTCGATAACGAAGCACGTCATTTTTTTCTTGGAGTATATAAGTACTTTCATTTGTAATTTCAGTATGTTGTAACTATTCCCCCTTCTTTTAACTGTATTTGATTTGGTAAGGCAGACATAATGTTTACTTGTTTGAAAACACTGCTAAGTTTTAGTCAGGGTAGTCAAATTAGGATACATGTCACAATGATACACATATGTGATTGAAACTTTGATTCTGTGGTTTTACACTTGACTTTTTTAAATTTATAAGAAGTGGAAAATGAACTCATAACTGGAAAAAGCTATTTTGATCAAGGTCAAAGTCTGATTGTTGCCTGCTGAAGGATGTGCCAGTGTTGTGTCACATACCTACAGATACCACAGACATGTGCACCTGTACCTGGCAAAGTTTGTAGGCGTGCTCCCACTTGCCATCTAGTGACCATTAGATACAGAAGTGTAAAAACATAATGTGAAATAATATGTTGAAATGGAAGCTAAATTACCCTTCATCATCACCAAAGCAAAAATTATTATAACCTTGCCAATACTAAAGAGTTTGCTTTCTATACATTTCTTGTTGTGACATACTTGAACATATATTTATATTGTGTTACTCAAGCTGCTGTGTGTGTGTGTGTGTGTGTGTGTGTGTGTGTGTGTGTGTGTGTGT
>NW_026585644.1:61038092-61151370 GCF_907164565.1 Psammomys obesus
TGTGTGTGTGTGTGTGTGTGTGTGTGTGTGTGTGTGTGTGTGTGTGTTTGCAGTTTTTATATGAAACAGTCTTATCTTCCATCCTGGCCTCAAACTCATAATGTTCCTATCCTATCTCCTAGATGCCAGGCAGGAATGCATTAATATAGCGCCATACCTGGCTATGGCTTATTTTCAATGTGATTATAAAAATGCTGATATGATCTAGCAAGAAGCTTCAACCCAGCTTATCTTTTTCTATTCCAAAATGCCATAAAAATGCATCTAATTAATAAAAATAGAAATTAGTGTACTTCATTGTTTAATGTTGTTTCCTTACTGAATGTGGTTTTAGTTGCTTCTGAGGCACTAAATCTCACCCAGCAGACTCCAGGTTGAACTAGTAAACGTAAATCTTCATGCATTAAGAATCAGCTCCAGTTGTCTCCCTTCTGTTCCAGCTCTCAGCACCATCTCCATGGTATAATGCATAGCTGTGAAAGGATGGGGAAATGCGCTGAAATCATCTTAGAAGTAAACGATCCACAGGACATGTTTTCCTAGCCATTGAAACCTTCTTATATTGAAACCCAGTGACAGTGAAACTAGATCTCCTGTGATTTAAGTACCATCTGGTTGTGCTCATGACTTTGAAGCTGTTATCTCCACATAAAATTTCAGAGTCCTCTACTTTTTTTTTCACCAAACTATCCATTTTTAAGCCACAAATATTTTTCCATCTCTTTCAGATTTTATCTAAAAGTATATTTTAACAGTATTTTTAAAAAGTTCTTAAACAATAACAGTTTATCTTGATGGATGGCATGCTGTGTTTTCTCATTTTATTTTAATTAGCCATTGTGGAACCAAATTCCCTTTTGTTTTAGTCTTTGGAATATTGTTTAATTATTGTTATCATGCCAGATATCTTAAAGGTTATTTTACCAATACAGTTTCATTTAACATAACCCATATGGAATCAATAGTCTAGTTTCCTAAAGTGAATGCTTGGAAAATCTTACATTCATATGTTAAGAGTACACATCCTTTCCTCATTAGTTGGAAAGCACGGGGATTTTGGCACAGGTTCTGTGTAGAAGCATTGTGCAGCTTTTATATGGATTTTGTTTTTAGCCTTTGATGACACTGTTTAGAATAGGAAGTATCTAATAAGTAAAGCATTTTGTCTCAAGTGCTGCCAGTGTGTTTAATATATGCCTGGAGGTCTGAAACACTATCTTCTTCACTACAGTAATACGCAGTTAATTCTCTGAAAGCAGAAGGTCGAACTTTTAAAAGGGACGCAAAGTACATTTTCAAACAGAATAATTCAAAACATATGGAACAGGGGACCAGAGTTATGTACAGTTGGTTTTTATGGTTTAATCATGATCATGTTAATGCACACCAGTAGCTAATTAAAGAAAACTTTTATTGTCCATTTAAATAAGTTAGGTAAAGAGTGGAAGAGCTGATGTGGCAGAGCTGCCCCGAGATGTAACACACCGCACTCACCCAGAGCACACAGGGACTATTATTTTTGAAAATTTATTAGTTGCCTTGAGCAGTAACAAAGCAAAAGTTGTCTTCGGAGTGATTACATTGTGAACTTTTTGTTTTCCTCAGAGGAATGGTTAATTTTGTGATTCCCAAGTTTAGGACCTAACACATATAATGAATCATAAAGTGGTCTTAACAATAGACCAGATCTTCTGCAACAGGATGGATAAATCCGCAGTGAGATAGAGACAGATTGAATTTTCAAACATGTCTCAACGTCCACCTTATTGTGGTGCTAAAATACTATGGAAGCTTAGAAAAATGGAGGAAACCCAGACTTTTAACTAGAGTTCCCATAAGGATTAGTTTTCTAATACTGAGAAAATTTTAGCTCTTTTTTTTTTTTTTTTTTTTTTTTTTTTTCCAGTGAGAGCAAGTATTTTATCTCTGGATCACTGATTGAAATTCATTCTGTTCCATAGTGAATAGAATTAGCTGCCATGCGTATTCTGTTCATTGACCCATGTGACACTAACTTTTCTTACCTTTCCCTAGAGTATGGGTGTTTTGTGTTTTCATTTTAACACCTATAGGAAGATTTAATATACTTGTTCTAAGGGAAAAAAACTTAAATCTGTAAGTTGGAAGCAAATTCTGCAGGCATGAAAACTGCAGTTTTGGGTATTAAATTGTGGCCAACTTTCCTGATTTAGAGAACAAAAATACCATATGAAGCTAGAGCTCTTTTTTGAGATTTGTCGTGGAACCCAACCTTCAGATTCACTTAAATTCTATAAAAATTCAGTTTATCGTGCCTCAAAATATGAACAATAATTCTGGATTATGTAAGTATTTAATTATATTACTAGTTGGCAATGTATTTGGGGGCATATTTGAAATTTTTGACAGAATGACACAAATCTTTAAAATTAAGCTGTTATCGTGAGAATAAGTAACTATTTTTACTTAGTTCTTAAATTGAGTCTATTTGTTCATGAATTCCAAGATACTAACAAGGTGTTTTCTTTTACTCACAAACTGCCAGCTTTTTTTCTCATGAACCTAATGAGTAATCTCCTTAAGCCTCAGTTTGTAGCAATACTCTTTCCTCAAAAGATGATAGCCTTTAGGAGAGACAATGTATATGACGTGCTAACAATGTGTAACAAATGATAAGCACACCTGCTCACAGTGCTGAGACAGAGTATAGTGTGAGAAATCAAACTGTGGAAGAAGACAGTTGAGCAGCACTCAGAAGGATTGCAACTTTTTATGGAAAGGGGGTTCTCTTAACTTATCCTGTTTAAAGTGCATTATTCTTGTACATCCATCTCATTCAGTGCTGTATTTTAGCCTTGCATATCAATCTGCAGTGTGAGGAGGTCCATCCAGTGACTAAGAGGGTTGCTTACTGTGTGCTCAGCTCACAGTATGGAGAATGCACAGCTGTGAAGACTTAGTGCATGAGTCTGTGAAGGGCATTGCAGAGCTCAGTATTTTTAAGTCTTCATACACGTGCAATCGTGTCTCGACAAACATTGCATCAGTCTCCTAAGTGATTTATTTTCAATTATTAGTATATGAAGAACAATAATCACTGCATATTTATGGATCCTCTTCAGTGTGTTGAGGACATATTCCTACTTACGCAATGATAGAGATCATTCCATCTAGGAGTTCTTTATCTGGTAAATGTGAGAGACCTTTAGCAGCTGCCTAGTTTGGGGGATTCTCTGTGTGCCAGGCACTGATACTTTATGAGGCAGACTGCATTTTCAAATCTTCGCAGTTACCCAAAGCCCTATAATTGGAGAGTGTTGAACTTGGTCTCAGGTTTGTCTGACTCCAAAGCCTATATACAATTATACATCACTATAACTTATCTCTAGGAATACTCTGAGACAAATGTGTACCATTAAACGCTGTTACAGTTGTATGAATGTATAACAGGCTAGCTGGTGTAGCCTGCTGTCCATTTCGTGTGTGTGTGTGTGTGTGTGTGTGTGTTATAGCCATTGTTTTGGGGTCACAATTAACCAAACAACATAAGAGAAAATAATACAATCAAGAAAGGTAGTAAATAGAAAATGTAGAAGGCTGTGGTTACAAAAGTATTGTTTACCATAAGCCTTTTGTAAGCAGGAATACACACTAAAATAGGATACAGGGAAGAAAATAAGCGTTCTCTCCTTTGAAAGCCTCCATGTAGCCACAAGGTCATCTGCTAGACAAGCCCTAGAGTCATTGTTAGTCATCAGGCTGGTAGAAGACAAACCAGTGACTTAGAGCTAGAGGCATTTCTCTATTTAGTTGTTTCCCAGCCTTCCTTGCTTCCTTTCACCCCAGGAAACAGTGAAAATAGTGGTGTATTCACTTCATCAAGTATTATATACTGTGTGACACATTACAATGTATACTATACTATACTTTTATATAACTGGCAATACAGTAGGCTTCTTTACACTCGTGTCATATAAATGTGAAAAATCCTTTGTAATATGACATTAGCATAGCCAGGACATCACAACAACTTTTCAGTCTCATAATTTTGTGGTAACTCGGGTGTATATGTAGTCCATCATCTAATCATATTCTTCTAACATTATCTGACATTAATATTGCAGAAAATTTTAGTACGACATAATTTATGCTCTGGTAGAATTGTGTGAAGTACTCAAATCACCAAGAAGGGAAAGTTTTGATGGATGATTCTGCCAACTGTTGCTAACTGGGTGAAGTACTCTGGTCAGGCAAGAACAGTTTGAACATACTGACTTCAAGGCAAGAGCACAGTTTGGACAGACTGACTACAGAAAGCATGGTGCCCTTTAAGAGTAGGGGTACAATGTTTTGTTTCAAATAGGTAAAGTTTTTGTGTTTCTTAGTTCTGTAGAATCAAGATACATATTATTGGAAAACCTTTCATAAGTGCTTCCTTGTTCAATTTGATTACTTAGTTACTTAACACTTTCACAATGAGTCTTTGACAACAGCTTACAGTAATTTGTAGCATTTGGCAAAATATTTTTAACCCGTCAAATTAGAATCTAATAACTTATAAATATAACATTTAGGAGTTGCACTGTCCTTTAGGAATATTTCTCTGTTCCAAGTTTTTTTGGATCCTAGTGTAGTTCTTTTGGAAAGTCATTTAGAAATACACAGTAACTTGACAGATTTTCATACTTTTTACCTTGTAATTTAACTTTTTAGAACTTGTCCTAATTTTTTTTTATTATTTCTCATAGATGCTTCTTGAAATAGAGGCTTAAAAGCCCAAATTTATAATTATGTAGGAATCACTGAAAAAAATTAGTCCTAGCAGTAAATGAAATGCTATGCAGCTTTTTTTCCAGGTTCTTTTAAAATAGTGCTCATGAGGCTAAGACAGAGAGAAACCAAGACTGACTGTGTGACTGTGTATGTTCAAGGCCAGCTTGGCTGCATAGAGAGCTCACAGCAAGTGTAGGCTACATAGCAAGACCCTGCCACAGAAATAAATCAACTTATAAGGATAATGCCTTGTCTAGAAATGGTTTCAAATTTGTTTCTTTAATATGATTATAACCACAAAAGGGTCTGAGTACAGGGTAAGAAAAAAACTGGAAATGAATGTGTTAAATAATACTGTTAATGATACTTGCTAATGCAGTGGGAATAAGAAAGGTTTGTTTTTCTCTCTTATTTTTATGGATTTCATATGTTTTTATGGATTAGTCTGTATCACTTCAAAGAAAAGCAAATGAAATGCCCAGTGCCCTCTTGGTAGTTAGGAGATCCCAGAAGGAAAAGCAGGAGGTTTCAGAGGAACTACATTCATCTGCTGCCACCAACTTGTCATTTCTTCTCCACAGGAAGTAATTGGTGGAAAATGTTAGGGGAAATCTACCCTTCGAGGCTTTCCTTACTGAATCATTGACTTGATGATAACATTGACCCTCCTTCCAAGACCTGTTGTAGGAAAAGAAAAATTAACATCTTTTTAAAATCATGCATGTATTTCAATTAGATGATTTTTGCCCTTCAACGTCTGAACTTCTTATATATTTCCTCTTTTTTAACTGTCCTAAACCATATAAATGAGTCTTCTAAAAAGGATTTAAAACACAATATAACCTGCACCCATGTGGAATCTATGTTCACCAATGGTAACCTTGATTGGTAGCTAGAATTATTTATTGCATTATTTGGAGGATTACTGTGAGACTCCTAAAATCACTATTAGGGGGGACATTTTTAATGCATGATATGTTATATTAATATAAAGTAAGAAATATTGACACTCAGTAGTTAATGGAGGAAATGCACATTTGATTTGTTCTCAAGAATTTCTTGGCGTGATATAAGTAGCCCAAATATGTGATCTCAGTTGTTGGCAGTTTAAGGCATAAGGATTGCTGTAAATTTCAGGCCAGTCTGAGCAACATAGAGAGTTCCAAGCTAGCCTAGGCTAAGAAGCAAGACCCTTTTTTAAAAACATAAAGAAGAAAAAAAAAAGGGAGAAAGAGAGAGAGAGAGAAAGAAAGAAAGAAAATCTCTTGGATTATGAGGGGATTTTTTTTTTTTCTTGAAAATGGGCATTCACGTATTATGGCTTTAAGTTATACTAGATTCATTTTAAGTTCCTCTAAACAGCATGTTTATATATATAATATCATTCATGTAGTGACACTTGATGCATAACTGCTTTGACATATTTACTTGCTTTTTTTTTTTGTAGATCTCTAAACAAGAACAGAAAAAAATGGATACATTTGATGGAGGCATAGCTGAAACCTCTTCGCGTTACAGTGGTGCTCAGGACAGTGGAATTGGTAGTGACAGCGTTAAAATCCGCATTGTGCAAATAGAGCAGTACAGTGGTGCCAGTCAGCACCGAATAGCCCGCCCCTCACACCAGTCGTCAATTGTGAAAAATCTTAACTTCATTCCCTTCGACATATTTATTACTGCAAGCAGGATCTCACTCATGACGTATTCCTCTGTGGCCTTACCCAAATTCAAATTACCAGGACAGAAGGAAGATGGGAAAGCAGTAAAGAATTCTTTAAATCTCCAAGTTGTAGCTAAGCCTAACCAGGCATGCATTTCCATGGTGACTGGTGAAGATCTCTTAGGCAGTAACACTACCTTTTCTTCCAGGAAGAAAATAAGGCTTCTCTCCCTTGAAAGTCTCCATGCATCCACACGATCATCTGCTAGGCAAGCCCTTGGAGTCACTGTTGTTCGGCAGCCTGGCCGAAGAGGAACCGGTGATTTAGAACTAGATCCATTTCTTTATTTAGTTGTATCCCAGCCTTCCTTGCTTCTGAGTTGTCACCACAGAAAACAGAGAATGGAAATATCTGTCTTTGATGCTATGCTTAAAGGTGTAGCCTCTGACTACAAATGTACAGGTAAGAGCCATGAAATATACTTGGGTATAGTTAACACTACTGTGTTGTAAGTTTTTTTCCAGTTTCAAGATTTGTCAAATGAAAAACAGCTGACAGACCAGGCACACCTTCTCTTCTCTACACAGTAGGTTAACTACATGTCTGTAGTCAAGTTGAATTTAATAAAATGTTGGGGAAGTGTATCAGTGTTTAACAAGAGTATTCTCACCGTGCCTCTGAATATTTAATCCTTTCCCTCAGTAGTTGTATGAAACAGGCTTTTTCTTGCATATAAAGGTACTTGCAATTTCTAGTGTTTGCGAATCATAGCTATTAGTGCCGGTGGACCATAGGCAGACCATCCATGTTAGTATAGTTGTTCAAAAAAAAAAAAAAAAGAAGAAGCTTATTGTAGTGTTTATCTAATCATCTCACTATAATTTATTCAATGAAGAAAGATTATCAAAGTAGACCCCTTTAAGGGCATGTATACCTTTATTAAAAAGTGCTTACTAATGGTGCTGGTTATTAGCATTTGTAGCCCCACCCATGCCTATCTTAGAAACCAAGAGCATCTTATAGTATCATAACCATATAGAACTTCTGAAATTTGTTGAGACTAGGAAGATAAGCTGTTCATACCTAAGATGTATAAATAGTAACAAATAGATACAGGGAAAATGGAACCAAATAGAATATGAGAGACCTTTTTCCAAATTAGAGATTTGGCAGCAAGCAGTGGAAAGTAGTGAATAGCTAGCTCTCTGACTCGGGACTTGGAGAAGAACCTAGCAAACACATGATAGGCTGATATGTTGCGCTCACACTTAATGGATGGAAGTATTATATGGAAGCCAGCAGTGAGGCATTTGGAGAGCTAGTTTGATCTGAATCAATTCTTGGCATTAAAGAGAGAGGCTGAATCAATTATTTTATGATTGATACAACAAAAGCAACTTCAGTACATGAAGGATTTTTAGCTCATGGTTCAAGGGGATATATATATCACAGCAAAGACAACATGAGCCACACCAGATGACAGTCATATTATATTCACAGTCAACGGGCAGAAGATGGATGCTGGTACTCCGTGTATTTCCTCCCCTCCCTCTTTTTATTTTTACTTTATCCCTTTTTAAATTTTATTTGAAACCCCAGTCTAGTACCTCTCCTATTAAAGATGTATCTTCCCTTCTCAGTTAAACCTCTTGAAAGTCCTCACAATAACACCCACTAGATGATTCCAGATCCACTCAGGTTGACAATGAGGATTGAACATCGCAGCCATTTTACACAGCACATTACTGGAAAACAGGCAGCAGGGTTAACATGAAGAATCAGGCTAAGGGTGTGAGACAAAAGCCTCTTGCCAGGACTGCTTACTGCTCTCTCCTGAAAGGGTTCTTTTTCTCATAGTCTTAAGCTAGCAGTTCATACTAGGCTTCTAAAAGTACTCACCTCTAAGGAACTTTTAAACCACTAGCAGTTTAAATCAGCCATGCTGAGTATTTATAGCATGGATATTGGCAAATGCTATCAAACATTTCTACTATTGTGAGAACCATTTGTTAACATTACCTGGTAGCTGTAGCCTTCCTTATTATGATGAATTAGTAGAACTTGTTATATGATCTGATGACTTCTGCCTACTTAAGTGATACCTCTTTATGATTCTGATTATCATTGAGCTGTGACATGGTACGAGATTAGAGGAGTAAATCTTAATTCCCAGTACCTCTTTAAAGTCATTTAGCTACAATTTCTTACATAGGTAGGTATCTTCAGTGGCTCTGTTAAGAGGCAAGAGGTAATGGGAATGACAGGGAAGAATAGGAGCTGGGGAGAAGCTATGGCCACTTCCTAAACTTGCATTGTAAATATGCCAAAATCAAATCTTGGAAGATTGCTTTCTTTGCTTACTTCAAGCTCATGGTGTGTGTGTGTGCGTGTGTGTGTGTGTGTGTGTGTGCATACACACACATATACATATATTTAGCTGAGGAAACCAATTCTTTAGCTAAGGTGAGCAGATGAGAACCAACAATGATGGGTTTCAATTTCCCAAATATATAGAAATACATTTGACTTAATCTATTTTGTTAGTATATTCCTAAATCACATGCCTATGTCGTTTTCTCTAAATATGTATTCAGTGACATTATAAGAGATCAAGCAAAGATACTCATTTGGATGATAATATCTTCTTAGGTTAAAAGAATAAGGAAAAGAGAAGGTATTTCTTGCTTGGGTTCTTGATGGGTTATGGAACCAAATTTCAGCAGATGAAGCTTCAGGATGGGCCAACATTAGAGTGGAGTAACCTTCTGTAGAAAGCCTCCTACAGAGTTTTCTGTCAGTGCCTTCCTCAGGATCTACTTAAACTCTTATATGATCCAAACACAGTAATTCTTGGTTATTATGAAATGTTACCAGTAGAGTATGTAGTTTACAAGATCATGTTTCTTAAAAATGTGGTAAGCACTTTGAAGAAATGTGTTAGAAAACCAAAAATGTAAGTTAAAAAAAAAACACAAATGATTAAAAAAAAAACTGTCACTAAATACTAAGAATTATACTGTTTAAAATACAGTCAATGAGGAATACAATGATTCATATTACAGATGGAAAAACGAGGAAGGTAAAGCTTAGAGAAGTAATTGCCCAAAGTTACAGCTATATCAGGAAACAGCTACAATGTAAAATCCAGGATTTAGAAGGACATCACAATCTTGAACATCTATACCCCAAATACAAGAGTGCCTACATTCATAAAGGAAACATTATTAAACATTATTAAAGCTTAAAACACACATTGATCCCAATACCTTAATAGTGGGAGACTTCAACACTCGACTCTCACCAAGGGTCAGATCATCTGGACAGAAGCGAAATAGGGGAATAATGATGTTTACAGAGGTCCTAAGGTACCTAATAGATGTCTACAGAACTTTTCACCCAAACAAAAAAGAATTTACCTTCTTTTCAACACCTCGTGGAACCTTCTCAAAAATTGACCATATAGTCTGGCAGAAAGCAAGCCTCAACAGTTACAAGAAGATCTCCTTTATATCCTATCAGACCACCATGGCCTAAATCTAGACTTCAACAACAATAGAAATAACAAAAAGCCTACATACATATGGAAACTAAACAACTCTCTACTCAATGACACCTTGGTCAAGGAATAAATGAAAAAAGAAATTAGAGACTTAAGAAAATTCAATGAAAATAAAGGCACAACTTAACCCAAACTTATGGGACACAATGAAAGAAGTGCTAAGAGGAAAGTTCATAGCACTAAGTGCCTCTAGAATGAAGTTTGAAACATCTCATACAAGCAACTTAAAAGCCCTAGGAAAAAAAGAAGCAGACACACCCAAGAGAAATAGATGATTGGAAATAACAAACTCAGAGCCAAAATCAATGAATTAGAAACAATTCAAAGAATCAATGAGACCAAGAGTTGGTTCTCTGAGAAAATCAACAAGATAGATAAACCCTTAGCTAAACTAACTAAAAGGCAGAGAGAAACCATCCAAATCAGAATCAGAAAGGAAAAGGGGGACATAATAACAGACACTGAGGAACCCTCCTCCATTGCTGGTGGGAAAGTAAACTTGTACAACCACTTTGGAAATCAATCTGGTGCTTTCTCAGACAATTAGGAAGAGTGTTTCCTCAAGATCCAGCTATACCACTCCTAGATATATATCCAAAAGATGCTCAACTGTACAACAGGGACATTTGCTCAACTATGTTTATAGCAGCTTTATTTGTAATAGCCAGAAGCTGGAAACAGTACAGATGCCCCTCAGATGAGGAGTGGATACAGAAATTGTGGTACATCTACAGAATGGAATATTGTTCTTTGATTTAAAAAAAAAAAAAACAAGGAAATCATGAAATTTTCAGGGAAGTGGTGGGAACTGGAAAAGATCATCCTGAGTGAGTTATCCCAGAAGCAGAAAGACACACAGGGTATATACTCACTCATAAGTGGTTATTAGACATATAATATAGGATAAACATACTAAAATCTGTATACCTAAGGAAGCTAATCAGGAAGGAGGACTCTGGGTAAGATGCTCAATCTCCATTCAGAAAGGCAAAGAGGATGGCCATCAAAGGAGGGAGAAAACGGAACAGTATAGGAGGCTACCACAGAGGGCCTCCAAAAGGCCTCACCCTGCTGGGTACTGAGGCAGATGCTGAGACTCATTGCCAAACTTTGGGCAGAGTGCAGAGTCTTATGAAAGAAGTGGGAGATAGTAAGACCTGGAGAGGACAGGAACTCCACAAAGACATCAACAGATCAAACAATTCTGGGCCCAGGAGTCTTTTCTGAGATTCATTCACCAGCCAAGAACCACTCATGGAGATGGCCTGGATCCCCTGCACAGAGGTAGCCTATGGCAGTTCAGTGTCCAAGTGGGTTCCATAGTAATGGGGACAGGGACTGTCTCTGACAGGGACTGATTGGTCTGCTCTTTGATCACCTTCCCCTGAGAGGGGAGCAGCCTTACCAGGCTACAGAAGACAATACAGCCACTGATAGACCTGATAGAGCAGGATCAGAGGGAAGAGGAGGAGGACCTCCCTCATCAGTACACTGGGAGAGGGACATGGGTAGGGAAGAGGGAGGGTAGGATTGGAAGGGGAGGAGGGAGGGAGCTACAGGGGGATACAAAGTGAATAAACTGTAATTAATAAAAATAATTTAAAAAGAAAAATAAATAAATTAAAATGAAACAAGTAAAAGAACCAATAAAAATAAAAATCACAAACACACAAACAAAAACCATGATTTATTCAAAACCATGATTTATTCAACTTGTACATCTAAACTTCCTACCTCTAGGGACCCTGAGACGAGAACTGTGAAGCCATTGTCTTGATCAGACTTTCTCTATTCAGGTTATACAAATGGTTCCCTTCAAAGTTTTAACTAGTGAACTTGTCAATTAAATGTGTTCAATGATGTTGTATAATATAACATGTCTTCACAATGTGACTAACCTGGCTTCACCTTCTGGTGCTATCACAGGATGGAGAACTGATAGGGCAATTTTGATGGAAAGATAATTTATCCGTAATTCTAAGGAACTATTGCAAATAATTTCTAGCATTAAGTCTAGTAAGTAGGAGGCCCAAATAAATGTTTTCTATTACTGCTTTTACCATTTTTATATGGGAGAAAGTTTACTAAACTAGAAAGCATTAAATTGGAATCTTATCAACCCTGGCATTAACTGGCAGCTAACTTATGTAGGAACTTCACTTCCTTATGTTTTTGTTACCTTATCTACTAAATGTGATGACTACAAAAGATATCAACAAGAATAATTAATGTCAGGGCTATAAAGTTTGTCATTTTGTAATCTAGACTTCATCTCCCTACCATTACCTTTTCAAAACTATAACTTATAATTAACTTATACATCTTTAGCAAGAAGCCACAAAGATGTTAGGTTAAAAACTGAAGGCAAGCATTTTACTAATTTAAAACTATTGTTGGCTTTTAAGATTTGAATTTTCTTTGATACACCAAAAAACACTAATCAGTTTTTTCAGTGTTTTAAGTAGTTTTTATTAAATATTAATGAAATTGTCTTTCAAAACCAGACTTTGGAAATTTGTTTTCATAGTCCACTTGAAATGTTGGCTGACCTGATCAACTCTTGTTACCAGTTTAGTTATCCACATAGAGTTTATATGATGCTTTCTTACATCCATCCCTAAAAGAAACCTGTTCTGTGTGAACTAGTCTGTGGAAGTCCTAAGATAATAATTTTATAGATAAGAAAACATGTGTGTGGCTATTATGTTAAAGTTCATAGGTGTAGAAACATAGGGAAGAGTAAGATGGAAGTGGCTAGTTCTATTATTGAGTTCTAAACCTAAGTAGTCCTTATTATCTATAAATTGGAAGAGTGAAATGGGTTGTCAAAATGAAACTAAGCTAAGAAAATTATCAGTTAACCTTACTTTTTGAGGAAGCTGAACAACAACCCAAGTTATGTTTCCCTAAACCTGTTTTACTATGATGGCACTTTAATAAAATGTCCAGCAACCAACACTGGCCAAGAGTTCCATGTACCATGTCCTGGAGCCACTATTGTAAATGTGGATTTTTAAGAATAGCCATGCTTTCTTTCATGTAAGTGCCCCATTCAGAATGCCAAATATTTTCATGGTCATTTGCATGCAGTAATCTAAGAAATATTTCAAAGAGATTTTGAAAACCAATTGTATTTAACCAGCCTCAAGTTGTGCAACTCTGATATATAATAAATAACTTGAAACAGAAGAAAAAAAAGAAAAGTTCAAAAGCAGCAAAAGTTAAAAATGAAAGAAGAAACTGGTTGTGTCTTTCTACATTGCTCATAGTTTTAAAATATTTAAATTAATATTTTACTAATAAAATAGCCAGGCAAAAGCAAATTTAGCATATATATTAATGCTGGTTGGTTTTTTTTCAACTTAATACAAACCTAGACATTCCTGGGAAGAGTAAATTTCAGTTGAGGAATTGCTTCCATCAGGCAGGCCTTTGGGCGTGTCTCTAGGGCATTTTCTTAGTTGCTAATTGATATACTTGTAGTTCTTAAGGAGATATTGTTTGATCCTGGAAGGCCATTTTTTATTTATTTACTTAGTTTTTGAACTAAAAAACTTTTGATTATAAAATAATTAAGTGCATTGTTGCTTGTTTATTGATTTCTACATGTGCTCATGTATGTCATATATTTGTGTGAATGTATATGTATGTATGTATGTATATATGTGTGTGTGAATCTATACGTGTATAGCCTTTATATGAGGAGAAAAAAGTGAAGAAATTTTGTTTCACTCTTTTTAAATTTAATTTTATGTATATATTTATTTATTTCAATTTATTCACTTTGTATCCTGGCTGCCGCCCCCTCCCTTGTCTCTTCGCAGTCCTGCCCTCCCTCCCTCTTCTCCCCTATTCTCTTTCCCTAGTGCTGCGATAGGGGAGGACCTCCTCCCCTTCTATCTGACCCTAGCCTATGAGGTCTCATCAAGGCTGCCTGCATCATCTTCCTCTGTGGCTTGGCAGGGGGTGGGGAGATGATCAAAGAGCTAGCCACTTAGTTCATGTCAGAGATAACCCCTGTACCCCTTACTAGGAAACCCACTTGGAAACTGAGCAGCCAATGGGTTTCCTTTGAACAGGGATTCTATGTTTTTTCCATGCATGGTCCTTAGTTGGAGTATCAGTCTCTGCAGGACCCCCTGGGCCCAGGTATTTTGGCTCTGTTGTTCTCCCTGTGGAGTTCCTGTCCCCTCCAGGTCTTTTTATCATCTTCTTCTTCTTCTTCTTCTTCTTCTTCTTCTTCTTCTTCTTCTTCTTCTTCTTCTTCTTCTTCTTCTTCTTCTTCTTCTTCCTCTTCTTCCTCTTCTTCCTCTTCTTCCTCTTCTTCCTCTTCTTCCTCTTCTTCCTCTTCTTCCTCTTCTTCCTCCTCTTCCTCTTCCTCCTCCTCCTCCTCCTCCTCCTTCTTCTTCTTCTTCCATAAAGATTCTGGCACTCTGCCCACAGTTTGGCTATGTGTCTTAGTATCTCTTTTGATAGATACCCTGGTGGATAGAGGCTTTCAGAGGTCCTCTGTGGAAGGCTACTGTCCTATTCCTTATCCTATTCCTATTCCTACTTCCGATGTCTATCCTGTTTACCCTTTTGAATGAGAATTAAGCCACTCTCCCTTATCTCTTCAACATATTTCTTGAATTCCTAGCTAGAGCAGTAAGACAACTAAAGGAGATCAAAGGGATATAAATCCAAAAGGAAGAAGTCAAAGTATCTCTATTCACAGATGATATGATAGTATACAAGAGTGACCCCAAAATTCTACCAGAGAACTTCTTCAGCTGATAAACACTTTCAGCAGAGTGGCTGGATACAAAATTAACTCAAAAAAATCAGAAGCCCTCCTGTATACCAAAGACAAATGGGGGGGGGGCCGGGAGGAAGGGCTGGAGAGATGGCTCAGCAGTTAAGAGCACTTGCTAGCTGCAATTCCAGAGGATCAGAGTTCAATTCCCAGCATCTACATGGCAGCTCACAACTGTCTGTAGCTCCAGTTCCTGGGGATCCAACACCTTCACACAGATAAATATGCAAGCAAAACTCCAATGCATATAAAATAAAAAGTAACTAAAACTTAAAAAAAAAAAAAAAAACAGGCTGAGAAAGAAATTTGGGAAACAACACCTTCACAATAGCCACAAATAACATAAAATACCTTGGTATAACTCTAACCAAGCAAGTGAAAGACCTATATGAAAAACAAAAATAAACAAAAAACACCTCAAGTCTCTGAAGACATTGTTTCACTCTTTTGAAGGTCCTGTTATGTTTAGATGATACCTAGGAACCTGCCACAGAGGGCCTCTGAAAGCCTCTGCCCTGCAGACTATCAAAGCAGATGCTGAGCCTGATGACCAACTGTTGGGCAGAGTGAATGGAATTTTATGTAAGAAGTGGGAAATAGCAAGAGCTGGAGAGGACAGGAACTCCAAAAGGAGAGCAACAGACAAGAAAATTTGAACACAGGGAACTTCCCAGAGACTCATACTCCAAACAAGGACTATTCATGGAGATAACCTAGAACCCCTGCACAGATGTACCCCATGGCAGTTCAGTATCCAAGTGGGTTCCATAGTAATGGGAAGAGGGACTGCCTCTGACATAATCTGATTGGCCTGCTCTTTGATCACCTCCCCCTGAGGGTGGAGCAGCCTTACCAGGCCACAGAAGATGACAATGCAGCCACTCCTGATGAGATCTGATAGACTAAGATCAGAAGGAAGGAGAGAAGGATCCCCTCTATCAGTGGACTTGGAGGGGGTTATGCGTGAAGAAGGGGGAGGGAGGGTGGGGTCGGGAGGGGCTTATTGGGGGATACAAAGTGAATAAAGTGTAATCTTTAAAAAAAAAAAAAAGAAAAAAGTTAAAAATAAATAAATAAATATGGAACACTAAAAACAAAACAACAACAAAAAAAGCTCTAGCAAGGACTTCCAGAACTATGTTGAAGAGATATGGAGAGAGTGGGCAGCCTTGCCTTGTCCCTGATTTCAGTGGGAAAGGCTCTACCCTGCAGGGTAGCAGAGCAGATGCTGAGACTTTGCCAAACTTTGGGCAGAGTGCAGGGAATCTTATGAAAGAAGGGGGAGATAGTAAGACATGGAGAGGACAGGAACTCCACTAGGAGAGCAACTGAACCAAAAAATCTGGGCAAAGGGGTCTTTTCCGAGACTGATACTCCAACCAAGGACCATTTATGGAGTTAACCTAGAACCCCTGCCCAGATGTAGCCCACGGCAGTTCAGTGTTCAGTTCAGTGTTCAGTAATGGGAAGAGGGACTGTCTCTGACATGAACTGATTGGCCTGCTCTTTGATCACTTCTCTCTGAGGGTGGAGCAGCCTTATCAGGCCACAGAGGAAGACAATGCAGCCAGTCCTGATGAGACCTGATAGATTAGGATCAGAAGGAAAGGGAGGAGGACCTCCCCATCAGTGGACTTGGGGAGGGACATGGTGCAGAAGGGAGGGGAAGAGGGAGGAAGCTACTGGGGGGGATACAAAGTGAATAAACTGTAATTTAACACTAATAATAATAATGTTAATGCTACTGCGGTTGCTTTTATTATTTTGTCACTACCTTTTAAGTCTATTTAAAATAGTGATTGTAATTAGCTAAAAAATATTCATGTCTCTCTCATTAAAGCTATTGTGCAACATGAAATGTTTCAATTACGTCAGTTGGCTGCAGTGCTATTTCAATAGGCCTGCAGAAAATGTGCCAAGGACATTTGAGTAAACCATCTAGTTTCTTACACCTCGTAAATCATATCATAATTTCACTGAGTCATTATAGCATTATGAAAAGGATTGAATTACATATGTCTTTAGAATATAAGGTTGTTAACATCACTTGAAAGGCTTAGAATTAACCTGTGACTTTAATGTCACAAGGATCAAAACTTAACATTTATCTGAAATTTTCTTGCTGGTCTGTAACATGAAGTGAAACTGTTTCCCACACTTTGGCAAATAAGTAGATTCCTTAAAAGCATTCCTTAAAAGGTATTGAAAAAGCATATGAGAAATGACCCAGTCATAGAGGAGAATTAATAATATATGATGAACTGTATTGGAAAGAAAAATCACAAAACTTGACTTTTTATCTTAGTTCTGATACCCAGGCTGTTTCATGCAGCAATTAGATTTTTGGTTATTTAATTTCCTTTATCAGTGAAAATCATACACTAATATCTGTTCTGTATGCTTTTGTACATTTTAACTTTGCTTAGAACAGGAATGTTTGTGGTTAGAATAAAGTTCATCTTCCTTGGAAGTATAAGTACTTTTCATTAAATAGGAGAGTAAGCACCAGTGTTTACTCGTACTGAATTTTAATCAAATGTTATTCTATGAAATATTTGAAACTCATGCCATAATTTAACATGAAAGCAACCCATTAGGGAAGAGATTTAGCATATCAAAGAAAGAACAAAGCGAAACAAAATAAATGTCAAAAGTAATCCATTGAATTGCTGTTACATGTGTTATCCTCTGGTTAGCAGCAGGTTAGTAGGAAGAACCAAGTTCTTTCCAGCAAATTGTGGAAGATTTATTTCTAAAAGTAAGAACCAAGGACACTTTAATCCTATCCCTTTCTCATTCCTGTAGGATACAGAAGAACAGAGCATGAGCAAAAGTGTGCTTACATATCTGTGCAGATGCCTGGGTAGCAAAATGAGCTGCTGCTCACCTGGGATCCAGTGTGGTTCAGAATTGAGTTCCTGATTATTTTCTCTCCAGACATTGAATTATTAACGACATATTCTTGACCTCTGTTCCTTCACAATTTAATTTTCAGGCATTATAGGGGCCACATAGACTACATTTGATTCTTTAGCTTTTTAAAAGTCAAGAGGAAAGGTTATCCATTAAACTATAAATCATAAAACAAATACAGAAGCACATGAAAGCTTACGATATTATCTATTTGGTTTTCTTTTCCACGTCCAGTGGTTAAGAGATGCCTGGCCTTTCAATTGCAGGAACTTGCATTCTGTATACTGTGCACAGTGAAAGTCAGATACAGTTGACTTTGGAGCTTCACCATCTTCAGTCTCATAGAGAGGCACATGGACCCAGTATATAGGCCCTCCACGGTGATTTCCATTAAATTATCTATAATCTCTGTCAACAATACTTTTTAAGTTTGTGTTTGGGGGATGTATTTTGCCTTCAAGTATGTATATGTGCCACATGAATGTCTGGTTGGTACTCATGGAGATTAGAAAAGGAACTTGAGTTAGAGACGGTTGTGTGCCACCATGTGGACTGTGGAAACCACTTTGCTTCCCTGAGTTGCAAGTGCTCTAAAGCCACCATTGCATCCATTCTTGACTGGGCCTAAAAAATACTAAGGTAAAAGATTGTCTTTTGTCAAGGATTCAGAGAAGTATGGTGGTTGTGAGGTCCCTCAGTCCCATAAAAAAGAATCTTTTAAGTGTATCCCAAGTAATATAACATCTAAGATATTTTATCATACTGCACTTTGGCTAGCTGTGAAGTTAGCATGTTTTTTAAATTTTTTTATTTATTACAATTTATTCACTTTGTATCCCAGCTGTAGCCCCCTTCCAAATCCCCTCCCAATCTTGCCTTCCCTTGCTCCTCTCCTCGAAGTCCACTGATAGGGGAGGTCCTCCTCCCCTTCCATTTGACCCTAGCCTATCAGGTCTCATCGGGACTGGCTGCATTGTCTTCCTTTAAGACCTGGCAAGGCTGCACCTCCCTCCCCCCTCAGGGAAAGGTGATCAAAGAGCTGGGCCTTGAGTTCATGCCAGAGACATGGGAACCTACTTACTAGGGAACCTACTTAGACACTGATCTGTCATGGGCTACATATGAGCAGGGGTTCTAGGTTATCTTCATGAATGGTTCTTGGTTGAAGTATCAGTCTCAGAAAAGACCCCTGGGCCCAGATTTTTTGGTTTCATTGGTCACCTTGTGGAGCTCCAGTCCTCTCCAGATCTTTCTGTCTCCCCTTTCTTTCATAAGATTCCCTGCACTCTGCCCTAAATTTGACTATGTATCTCAGCATCTGTTTTATTACCCTGCTGAGTAGAGTCTTTCAGAGGCCCACTCTAGTAGGCTCCTATCTTGTTCCTTGCTTCACCCTCTTCCAATATCTACCTGTTTGGCTTTCTAAATGAAGATTGATCATCTTACCCAGGGACCTCCTTCTTGCTTAGTTTCTTTAGGTGTACAGATTTTAGTATTTTTATCCTATATTTTATGTCTAATAGCCACTTAAAAGTGAGTATATACCGTGTGTGTCTTTCTGGGATACCTCATTCAGGATGATCTTTTCTAGTTCCCACCATTTGCCTGCAAATTTTAGGATTTCTTTGTTTTTCATTGCTGAGTAGTATTCCATTGTGTAAATATACCACAATTTCTGTATCCATTCTTCTGTTGATGGACATCTGGGTTGTTTCCAGGTTCTGGCTATTACAAATAAAGCTGCTGCGAACATGGTTGAGCAAATGTCCTTGTTGTATAGTTGAGCATATTTTGGATATGTGCCTAGGAGTGGAATAGCTGCATCATGAGGTAGCACTATTCCTAATTGTCTGAGAAAATACCAGATTGATTTCCAGAGTGGTTGTACAAGTTTACATTCCCACCAGCAGTGGAGGAGGGTTCCCCTTTCTCTACATCCTTTCCAGCATGTGTTGTAGCATTTTTTTTAAGGAAGCTTTATCTTTTAAAAAAAAAAAAATTCTATGGAATTGAAATGTTGCTATACTTACTAAAATTCATGGACTGTATCAGTTTCTTCTTTACATCTACCCAGACCCTGTTCTTTTTATCATCATCATCATCATTATTATTTATTACAATTTATTCACTTTGTTTCCCAGCTCCAGCCCCCTCCCTCATCTCCTCCTGATCCTGTCTTTCCTTCCTCTTCCCCCACTATGTCCCTCCCCTAGTCCACTGGGCCTCTGAATGATGCTACCCTGCAGGGTACTGAAGCAGATGCTGAGATTCATAGCCAAACTTTGGGCAGAGTGCAGGGAATCTTATGGAAGAAGAGGGAAGTAGAAAGACATGGAAGAGACAGACCCTGTTCTTTTAGTTCAGAAAATTGAAAGCTGAGCTGTTTGGCTTGAAGATTATTTACCTCCTTGATGCATATGTAAGCGATATACTTAAGGGATGAGGATGAGTGTACAGGCATAATTTTGTTAACCATCAGAAATAGAACAGAAGGAAATTGTCAGGCCTGTTGTGTTTAATAGGGATGTAAAATGTGTTGGTTATTCGAATCCTTGGTGAGTGATTTTATTTTTAAATTAAGTAGCTTTTTTATATGCTACAAGTGGGTAACTTCTACTGGTGAAGTTTCTGTTTCTTTCTTTTTTATTATATTCCTCTTATTTTAATTGGCGGCAAAGAAAATTAAACTAAATGGAATAGAAAACTGAAAGGAATACTATATACATTGTTGTAGTTTTAATAAGAAGGGCGCCGAAAGGCTTATCTATTTGGATACTTATTTATCACAGGGTGGCACTATTTAAAAAGAACTAGGAGGTGTATCCTTGGAAGAAGTCTGTAACTGGGAGTGAGCTTTGAGGTTTCAAAAAACCAAGCCAGTCCCAGAGTCTGTCTGTCTGTCCGTCCGCCTCTCTCTGTCTCTCTCTGTCTCTTTCTCTCTCTCTCTCTCTGCCTGTTGATCAGGATGTAGTACTCTTAGTGCTGCTCCAGTACCTGCCTTTATGCCACCATACTTCCTGCCATGCTAAAAATGGACTAAACCTCTAAAACTACAACCAATCATAAGACACATACCTTGAAGACATAGGGGTGTGTTTGGATACCAAAACCATTGCAACATGTGTAGGAACCATAGATGGTTGGACAGTTACTTCATATAACTTGCTTATAACATGTTTGGGCTGGATTGCTTATGTACTATGATGGATTGCTGTTGTGCATGCTCAGCTTTATGGATTGGTATGTCAGTAGAGGTGATACTCTGTTATACTGTTTCCATTTACCTGCTTAGGGAATATAGAGGGTCCTTACCTTAAAAACAAACAGGGAAAGACCGTTAAAATGAGCTACAGCAGAACTCTATTGCATATCATAGTTAACTTAGCACACATATCCACATAGACTCAAGTCTTGTGGTGATAATATTGTCAACTTGACAGAATCTAAAATCACCTACAAAACAAACTTCTAGGCGTGATTGTGAAGATAAGTTAATTTTGGGGCTTGCCCATGAGGGAATTTCTGCATCAGATTAATTAAGATCAAAAGTTATTCCCTACCTGTGGACAGTACCATCCCATGAGCTGGGCTGAATAAAAAGGACAAAGTGAGCTGAGCACCAGTAGCATTGACTTCTCTCTGCTTCAGGATCAACTGCCTCAATCTCTCGCCACTAGGAATAATTCACCCTGATGTACTGTACCCTGGAACTGGGAGCTAAAATACACCCTTCCACAGGTTCTTTTTCTTGGGGTTTCTGTCACCTCAAGAAGGAAAATAATTGATACGGGTTCCTTAAGAAAATTGCACCAGTGTAATCAAGACGTTGCAACTCTAGTTATTTGTAGCTGCTATAGTAAAAGGTGTTGCTTGTAACTGCCAGACTAATTTCTTTTCTGGTATTGCTTAACCAGTGGTGAAAGTCATCATTTGGAGAAAAGAAGTGAGGGTGAGGACAGAGATGATACTGTTTTTGAGTCCCACTGTAGATCTTTATAAAATAGATAGTAACTTTGAAATAAATAGATTTTTTTAAATCAAATTCATTACTCATAAAATTCAAAATTCATTACTCAAAATGCATTAAAGGGCTAGGAAAGAGCTGATAAATGAGAGTGCTTGCTGCTTTTTCAGAGGACTAGAGTTCTGTTGTTTCCAGCATCCACATCAGGAAGCTGTAACTACAGCTCCATGGGATCCAATGCCTTCTTCCAGTATCCACAGACATGCACACACACACACACACACACACACACACACACAAAGCAGTAAGTATGTAGGTGGGTGGTGGGTGGATGGAAGTATTAAGTGTTTGTCTCTATGATAGAAAGCATTTAGAAGAGCCTACTATTTGGTGCCTGGGCCCCATCTTGTGTTCAATATCGTGTCACTTTGAAGGAGAAAACAACACTGAGATCTGTGGCAAAAAGAAGTATATTTCCCTTTAGGATCTGTGTGAAAATTCAACTTTGTTGGGATAAAAATACACCTTCTGCCCTCTGCTAGAACAAAACAGAATAATTAATAAAGCTTTTTAAATGGTATTATTTAGCCATTTTACATGAGTTTAACAAACACATTTTTGATAAGTAGGAGATTTCAAAGACCTTTTGGATATTTATCTCTGCATCTATTTTGAATCATCTATTCTGAATTATGTTGTGTTTTGTACAAGCCAAATAGGAGCCAAAGATACACTTACTGTGACTATCTGTTAAGAATTTAAAATTACAGCAGCACTTTTCAAGATGGCTGTCCTCAGGTTCAGTGGAAGCATTCCCAAGAAGCTAAGAGAAGTTCCAGTTTCTCTAAAGGAGAGCAAAGCTATCTACCAGCACAGACATGCCTCCCTGATCAACCTTTTTGATTGCCATGGTTTTGTTTAAGCAGGGACTGGCTTTTAATTTCATAGGTATTGAAGGGAGGCTTTCTGAGTTGTTCTCTTTGGCTATTTTAGAATGATAGAATAAAGTATTTTCTTTTACAAGTGCTTCCAAAAAGAAAAGTAAATATTACAACTTTGTCGCTAACTTTCTCTGCCTAGTTAGGCATGAATAAAGTCTATGACTATGAGCAGTATATCACTTTTTCTGCCCCATTCCCCACCCATGGTTTCTCATAAAGAACAACTTTCCCTAGTTTCTTAGGCTTGGAGACAAGAAGTTAAATGCACTCATCTACACCAGCAGTTTAGCCATGTTGGGAGCTTCTAGTGCTGGACCAAATGAGTGTTTACTACATATGAAGAAGCCTGGGGGAGGCTCCCAATACGAAACAGCTGTCTCTGTCTGTCACTCTGTTCATATGATCTTTACAAGCGCCTTTAATCTTAGTTTATCTGGTGCTTTCCCAGGTATATTGACCTTGAAGAATGTATCTTACTGTCTGGTCCTGATGATAGAACTTACGACAAATTAAATCAAAGACAGCACTCAGAAAGGCCAGACATCATCTTCCTCATCATACTTAGAGCATGAGGTGACTGTTAGAGTTTAACATTTTTCAAGAATTCTAAGATACCTTTATATGAAACTGGAGATGCTTACTAAGACTCAGAAAGGACATAATGCCAGTCCTATTCTATGTTCAGTAACCATCAGCTCTGAACTTACATGCTTTGGATGTTTCTAAGTTCAATTATTCTGTCAATCTTATAAGTTCACACACACTTTTTTATTTTAATTTTTATTAATTACAATTTATTCACTCTCTATTCCCCCTGTAGCTTCCTCCCTCCTCCCCACAATCCCAACCTCCTTTCCCCTTCTCCACCCATGCCCCTCCCCAAGTCTACTGATAGGGGGCATCTTCCTCCCCTTCCTTCTGAACCTAGTCTATTAGGTCTCATCAGGAGTGGCTCCATTGTCTTCCTCTGTGGCCTGGTAAGACTGCCCCCCCTCTTCAGGGGGAGGTAATCAAAGAGCAGGCCAATCAGTTCATGTCAAAGACAGTCCATGTTCCCATTACTATGGAACCCACTTGGACACTGAACTGCCATGGGCTACATCTGTGCAAGGGTTCTAGGTTATCTCATATACACTTTTAAGCCTACTTATCCAAACATTTTGTTAAGAAGTAGTCACCAAAGTGCTGGTTTCCTTGGTTAGATTTTCTAGACTTTTATGGTTGCTTTAATTCCTCATTCCTCTGCTCTTACCCTTTCTCATCAGTTTACTGTCTCTCCTGCTTACTCAGAGCCCTGTGATTACCTTAGAGCTGATTTCTTGCCAGGGTTCAAGGTGGCTAATCTCTCTGACTTCTGCCCTCAGAGGCACCTGCACAAAACCTTTCCATCCTGGAAAACACTCAGACACATCTTCAGAATTAGCTTTCCTTTTCCATTCCTGATAGCTTTTTAATTTCCTTGGTTAAAAGTCCTATTTTGTCCTCCTTTCTGAATGACTTACAGTTCCTTATATCAGCATGTGCTTAAGCTTGTCTAGAACAATCATCTTCTAGTACTTAAAAAATAGGCCACATATTTTGGTGAGTACCTTTAATCTCAGCAGCCAGGAGGTAGAGGCAGGCAGATCAGGCAAGTCTGGTCCACCTAGTGAGTTCTTGGCCAGTTCAAGCTGTGACCCTGTCACCACATCTGCTTTGTATGTGGAAGGAGAGAGGGGAATCATATTTGTATTTACTAACCCTCTTTCCTTTTTCTCTGATGTATTAACTGAATAGTGTACTTTGGTGGTCTTTTATAGTACTGTATAAAATGTACTCTGTTCTTTTTGTCACTGGCATAGTATTCCATGCAGTGTTTATAATGTTGTCACAACCTATTTTACTTTTCTTTAAATGGATTTTTCCTGAATTTTTATAGTTTCAAATTATTCTGGACTCAACTTCCTTGAACATTAATCTATGTATTTTTAAGTGTTTCTGTAAAACTATAGAGGTCTATAGATGTCATTTCTGATTCCAAGAAGATGATACTTAGAAATTTGATGGAAATTTCTCTGGTGTCTCCCATCTAGTCAAAAACTTTACATGTTTAGTCATACCTACCACCTATGGGAGTAGCCATTTCCCCTCCATCACCCACACATAACATATTAGTAATCTTTTAACTATTTCAATTAAGGAAAATTTGTATTCCTCATTTTAACTTGTATATCCTTGGTGAACAGTAAAGATGAGAAGATTTTTCTGTTTATTTTAAGTACTCCAGAAAAATTAAACAGTGAAGATTAAAAAAGAAAAAAAAATGTTTCCCAAAAACCCTAGGAATAGATTCATAATTACCTAACAAATAAATTTTTGAAAGTTAATTATTTTTTCCAGCATCTGTTAAGTGATATATACATGCACAAAGCATTAGAATGCAGTTGAAAGATACTAAGAGCAAACACTAGTTCCTATAAGTCAGTTAGAAAAAGAACCCTATGGAAAAACGATAAGACACATTTTTAGTAGGTATAAATGTATGTACATGTATCCATTTGGGGGGAATTAATTTCTAAGGTTAGTTTGCTGTATCAAATGATTACAGTGTTTTTCATGAATTCTTAGTCAGTGTCAGTCTTTATATTCTCTAGTTGGATTGTGATAAATTTGTATCAGGTAATGTACTTAAAGTCCCAGTCTTTGTTGTCCTGCTACTCAGAATCCTTACCTCTGGAAAGTATAGGAAATGGACTGTAGTTTTTAGATGGTATAAGTACAATAAACATCCAGCTTCCTGCAAATTGAACAGTGTACTTCCTGTGAGTTGTTTTCTTATGAGTTGTTCTATACGTTATATTAGGGTTTTAGCACCAATTTAATAGAATTAAAGTCTATTGTTATGGTTCTTTCATCTGTTAGAGCATCACATTCGTTGCTTGATATTTTCTCTTCAAAGTGAAAAATTATGTATCATTATACAGATTTAACAGGAAGTATTTCTTGATAAAATCACTTCTGATGATGTGTAGATAGATGATACCCTGGAAAGAGACATTCAGGTTCTGGTAGGTTGCATGGCTCCTGTAAACTGACTGAAGAGTCTTCCAGCAACAAAAAAAAGTTATGCTTCTATGAGACCTGACTATGTATGGTATTTGAAAGAGAAAATAGTGTATTGTTACTGTGTATTGTTATAGGTCTACTCTTCGTATTCCCTCTGCTTCAGATTCACCAGTCATAAAGGGAAAGCATGCACTGACTTAGTGTTTGATCTTTTACCACATACATTGAACGTCACAATCAATCCCTTTCAGTATTTTCTTTGAAATAACATAAAGGTGCCTATGTGCCAGCTTTCATAAGAATCACATGATAAGGTCAAGAAACACAAATTCCAAAGCAAAATTTATATGCCCGGTTCACATATGACAGTAATACTATATAACCATATGTTGAATATAAATACTATATGTAAATGCTATTCTTGAAAGCAAGCCAATCAATGAAGACTGAAGTAAATAATGCTTTAATAACACATTTCTGATAGGCTGAAAATGGGATAGATGGGTTCTATGGCAAGAACATACCTATAAAAATGGAATTTAAAGTACATTAAAATACAAAGAAGAAAACAGTTGTGAAGAAAAACTGGATATGGAGAAGATTTTTTAAAGCCTATTGCATTATATGCCAACATACAGCATTCATTTTTCTTCAGAGTTATTTAAATCAGAAACTGTAGTTTTCCAAACCTTTAAAAGTGAATGAATTCTTTGACATTACTGGTATCCAGAATATATTCTTAAAAGATGTTAATGTTAACAAAAAAATTGAAATACATAATATAAAATGGAAAAATGTCAAAATAGAAAAAGCCTGAAATTGTAATAGTATTAGAACTAGTAAAAGATCAACCAATTATTACCATTCAAGAAGGTTGTGGGAAGGCTACTGATTGGAACTTCAAAAGCTTAGCAGTAAAAACTGAGTGTAGTGTCAGGAAAACTCTAAAACAGATCAAATTAACCCCAGAGTAGTTCTAACCTACTGCATCTTTTGAATGTGTTTGAGACTTTGAGAGTCTTTTTAAAGCTGACAGGAAGCTTGCCATTTTTTGCTTTTTGCTTCTAGCATTGTATATAAAGTAAGATCCAACCATTAAACTGTTAATGACCAGCAGCTCAGCATTAAGGCTTTTTCTTCACACAAAGACAATGAGGCTTATAATCTGGTCTAGTTCCGGTGTTATTATCCCACCTTGTAAACTTAGTTTACCTTTTTTGATACGTATACGTGTGTGTGTGTGTGTGTTTTACCATTTGTGTGCAAATAAAAGAAATGATGACGCTTACATAAAACAGTTGAACATACTCTGATTTCATTTATCCACATAGATCCATATACAAAATTGAGATGCTTGTGGTGTGATCACTGTTTTTCATTTTTCAATTTTTATCACTTAGATCCTGGGAAGACTTTGCCCGAAGCCCTTGACTATAACACTGTGTGGCTGCAGACTGTGCCTGGAGAAACAGACAGTAAAAGTGGGATTCCACCTTCCCTTGTTACTTTACAAATCAAAGACTTTCTTAATGGACCAGGTATGGAAATCATAATCAAGCACCTTTCTTTCCTGTGTGAAGACAGAAACATACATATTGGATCTGTTAGTAAGCCTGAACTGTTGTCAGACAGTGAATTGCTGGCCTGCTGTCCAGCAGTATACCCTCTTTAGCCTGCCCATCCTAAACACCAAAAAGCAAATGTGAATCTGAGTGAGTAACTATGTCCTTACTGACAGAAGGAATAATTGTTTAAAAGCTGAAGACCTTTTATGTTTTTGTTGCTTTTTGTCTTAATCATCTGAGTGCTCTTAAAGGATTTGTTGTAATTTTCTGTTCAGTTTTCTAACTACGTATGAAGATAATAATATAGGTGATAGGTGAGATTTATGATTCCATATATAAAGGAGCATGCATAGATGAGCATACTTACCTCAAATGCATAAAGAAAGTTTTGAGATATAGTAAGCACTCAATTTTAGATAGATAGCTTAATACCAAATCTTCACATACTTTCAAAGAGTCAAGGGTAGCTACTGTTACTCTCCTATTTTACAAACAAGGAAAATAAGACCAAAACATGAGGAAAATTAGCTGAAATCATACAGATAGATGAGCTGTTCAAACAGTAGGGCTTTATGACTTTGAAGAGTTTATCTTCCATTTGGATGATGCTGATCATCATGATGTTAAGTTTCCTTTTCTGTCTCCTACTCCACTTACAGGCTCCCTTTTAGCCTCTTTATCTTCCACTCTCTCTTCAGTTCTGACCTCCGTGATGTGATCTTGGCTATTTGCTTACTAGAACTGACTGCTTCACTTTTGTTATACTCACATGGCTTCAGAATGTATTAGTTGTCAAAGGAGCACTGGTTTCTTTATAAGAATTTTAAAATAGGGACATTAGACTGTTCTTACATCTCAAGCAACACTATCCCTGTGCAGACCATGAGGAGTGTGTGTGCTGTGTCCTGTCAGTCATTTCTACAAAATGGAAAGAGTCTTGATAGCTGGACTGAGCTGACCCTGGAGCTGCCTCACTGGTTTTATGGCCTCTTCTGCAGCACATGTCTCCAGGGCTAGTGTGAAGAACGTATTCTCTTCATAGTTAATATCTACATGTGATCTTAAGTAATGACAGGAAAGAGGAAGTTATTGGCTGGGGGTGAGTGGGGATCCTACTTTCTAGTAAATGAGAAATACTGATTTTATTTAAGCCAAATAACCAGTTATAGCATTTAAATCCCACTGAGGAGAAAGAAAAGAACTGTCATCGGACCTGTGTTGCATGTTCCCCTTATTCCATTAGTTGCCGGGTATTTCCTCATTGCAGAGCTGTTCCCCTGTGAAGGTCTGACATGTGAGAACAGAAGAGAAATTAACATGGGATCAGCTGCTGGAGTAGAAACAGGAATTTGGGGTTACCTCTTGCTCTTCATTTGGGCTCAAATTTTCTTTTAGGCAGACAATCAATTTAGATTATTGATTTGTTTGTTAAAGTAATAGGATCAATGGTAGGTTGAACATCATATTTGCAAGACAATCAGATACACTTAATTATGAAGAGAAATGCCAGTGTATGAAAGAATGATTACATGTTCATAGTTCTGACATTTAATGTGATAACATAGTAAAAACATAAACATAGTAAATTATTTTAAAGTATTTATACTTGTGTTTATCTTAAAGTACTTTCAAAATTGGGAAATGGATATATATGATTTCATAGTTTAAGTTAATAGTGATTGTGTATTTGGATATTCAGACCTTTAAGATGGTGAGTTGATAATTATTCTACAACCATCGTTCTTCAGTTTGAGTTTATACCTTACGCATCTCTGCAAGTAGCATTTTAGTTTTTCTGAGGTATGGCTAAACGTCTGTATTTCTACCATATTCCAGGTGAAGTGGATGCTGCTAATCTAGACATTGCATGTTTTGTAGCAGAATAGTTTTATGTCTGTGTGTGTGCACATGTGCCCCACATTATGCTTGTGGGAGTTACCAGACAACATAAAGGAGCTGATTTTGGTCTTAGTGATGGAACTCAAGTTGTCAGGCTTGGTAGTAAGTGCCTTTACTAACCGTTAAGTCATCTTGCTGGCCCAGGGAGGTTTTATATGCCTGATTAAAATTCTTTTTAGACTTCTGTGTAAGCACACGTTATTTCCCATCATAAGTGATTGTTTTCCAAAAACACCAATCAAGTTTTTCAAAGCCATGCTAGAAACCTGTGGTAGAGGAGAAGAGAGTTACAAAGGAAGAACAAGCCTTAGGGTGTTTATTTTGTTATGAAAAATATTGAATGTAGTTTCAGTTTTTTAAACTCTAAAACATTTTTGTCAAAAATACATTTATTTGTTTGTTTATCTTGTATTAAGGGAAGTTAGCTGGAATTGTATATCAGCTCTGTGACATTTCTTCTAAAACACTAGCCTAACAACTGAACAGTCGTATTAATTGAAGCGTATCACAAGATACATTAAAAATCTTTCACATATATAGTGTACATATTGGCAACACAATAAAAATTATGGGGATTTTGTTTTTGTTTTACTTTCACTAGGTAGTGTACTTCTAAGATTATTATTTGTGCTAGGACTAGGTAACAACTGCAGTTATATTGTTCTCCACGAACATTTCTCTCTTTGAAAGAAGTAACATCACAAATGGCACAGAGTATAGAAAGTAATACTTCTGATTTTATTGGCAACATTACTGTTAGCATTATTTTTTTTTTTGCAGTTAGATATTTAAGTCTGTGTACACATCAATCACTACCAAAGAATGTCTTCATGCTACATCTCTAAACTGTATCTCGATTTTCTTTTTGTTTGTTCTCTAGGTGGGTTACAGTAACAGTAAAAATTAGGCTCCTGAATTGTAAAGGGAAAACTGATTGTAACTGACTACCCTTCAGATTTCCTCAGAGGATATGAACATAGTTGCTCGTGGATTTAACCTTTCGAATCCATTTCAAAATTTTTCTCTCAACAAGATGGAACAAACACTGTCCTTTAGCATTTAGATTTTTAAAAATGATCCTTTATCTTTGTGTGTCCCTTTATTAGTACCTTAGGCAAGTGCCATATCCTAACCTCCATATCACAAACTCCTTGAAGACCCTCCCAAGCCATACCCTTCCTCAGAGGCAAGCAGTGCCCATTAGCAAGGTCAGTGGCTTGGAAAAACTCAGAAAACAGCAGCTACCACAGACTCTGTAACCATATTTCTAGCAGGTGAGAGATTAGTTGGAACAAATTGGAACCATTGCAGTTCAGATATCCTGGTTTCTTTCAACCTGTTTTTAAAATGTCGTCATTTTAATACACAATCTAAGCCCTGAGGAATGGGCCACAGCAGGTTAATTTGAATCGTATGATGTGTCAGTGCCCTCAGCTGACATGAGCTATGTTCCATGTGTGAAGCTATAATAAATCCAACCGATGAAAATTCCCCATGAGAAGGTGAACTGATCCAGGCCTCACACTGGCATGCTAGCCCTGTAATTGAAAGCAGGGCCACCTGTTCCCAGGACAGTTAGCCTACAGAGAAAAAAAAAAATAGTGTTAGATTAGATATTTCTTATATTGAAAAGCTGTTCATTCTTCTTGAAAACTCAAATCCGGCTGTGGAGTGTTCACTCTGACGTCACACAAAAATGTAGGAATGTGCTTACTTGAGTCTAGTTCAAAGTTTTGTTAACCATAGGCATTCTTAATGTTGAGATGACTTTTTAAATTTAATCAAAGCTGACACATGAGCATAACTGGTCAGACACAGACTTTTTTAATTAACTCAAGATTATTTAGAAAGACTTGTGGCTCCCTGAGATTTTTTTTCCACTGATCTATTGCACAAAAATTTCTGAGCCAGTGTCACCTTCCCCATGAAGTGACATTTAAATGACAACAAAGAACAAAACAGTCAAAGTGAGATATTATCTCTGAGTCTTTTCTCGTTTATTATGAATTAATGATTAACATACCTTATTCATCATATCATTGAAGTAACAAAATTTTATCAAATACAGGTTCCAAAGTGGTTGCCTTTCTCTCCATCTATTGTACATTGTATTGAAACAGCTATTAAGGCCTTTTCCTTCTAAAAGAATTTCTTGGTTTTTTTTTTTCTGTATAACATGCTAATTAATTTTCCCATTAGTTTTCAGTTTTTCTCATTCCTTTTTAGTTTTGGATTGGTTTCATGTGCATGTGTATGTCTGTTTGTGTCTGTGTCTGTGTCAGCATATTATCCTGGCTTATTTTCCCTATGATTTATCGGAATGAAACCTTAAAGTTGGTGTTAAGCTTCGAATCAAGGAAGGACCAAATTTTTTTAACTTTTTTTTTTTACTTTTGTAAGTTTTTATTAAATTTATTTATTTATTCACTTTATATCCCAATTGCAGCCCCAACCCCATCCGTTCCTCCCGGCCCTACCCTCCTACCGTCTTCTCTTTCTCCCTCCCCTTCTCAGAAATAGACAGCACCTGGCCATACCAACCTATCCCAGCACATCACAACTCATCAAGACTAAGCTCGTCCCCTTCCACTGAGGCCAGACAAGACAGCACAGCTAGGGGAACATGATCCAAAGCAGGCAACAGAGTCCATGTCAGAGACAGCCCCTGCTCCACTTGCTAGGCCACCCACATGAAGACCAAGCTGCCCATCAGTTACATATGTAGGACCAAGTATTTAAAAAATCTGTACACCTAAAAAAGCTAGCTCAATCCTCATTCAGAAAGGCAAATGGGATAGACATCAGAAGAGGGAGAATACAGGGAACACGACAAGAGCCTACCACAGAGGGCCTCTGACAGACTACCCAGCAGGCTATCAAAGCAGATGCTGAGACTTATAGCCACCCTTTGGGCAGAGTGCAGGGAATCTTACGAAAGAAGGGAGAGATAGAAAGACCTGGAGGGGACAGAAACTCCACAAGGAGACCAAGAGAACAAAAAAAATCTGGGCCCAGAGGTCTTTTCTGAGACTGATGCTCCAACCAAGAACCATGCATGGAGATAATCTAGAACCCCTGCTCATATGTAGCCCATGGCAGCTCAGTCTTCAAGTGGTTTACCTAGTAAGGGAAGCAGGGGTTGTCTCTGACATGAACTCAGTAGCTGGCTCTTTGATCACTTCCCCTTGGGGGAGGGGGGGCTGCCCTACCAGGCCTCAGAGGAAGACAATGCAGTCAGTCCTGATGAGACTTGATAGACTAGGGTCAGATGGAAGGGGAGGAAGACCTCCCCTATTAGTGAACTGGGGGAAGGGCATGGGAGGAGATAAAGGAGGGAGGGTGGGATTGGGAGAGGAAGAGAGAGGGGCTACAGCTGGGATGCAAAGTGAATACACTGTAATAAATTTAAAAAAATAAAATTAAAAAAAAAAACAGTATGAGCTGCCATGTCTTCCAGAATGGGTGATTTTTAACAAGAGCAATTCCTTTTTGAAAATTCCATACATGCATGTAATTATCCTGTTCATTCATATCCATCCCCTATCGCCCCTTCCCCAACGTATCTCCTTCCCAACTTCATGTCTGTTCTTTTTAAAATAGCCTATTAGGTCCAGTTAGTGCTGCCCATGTGTGTACGGGCTTGGAGTCACCCACTGGGCCATAGGCAGCCTACCAGTGTTTTCTCCAATTGAAAAATTTCCATTCACTCCTTAGCTAGGAGTGTGGGCGTTGGGAGCCCCTTCCCATTACAAGCTGGAATTTTCACATTCTAGGTGATGTGGAGATCGTGTGTAGGTAGCCAAGCCTCGGTGAGTTCCTGCATGTAACAGCCATGCTTCACAGCCGTGTTTCCCAGCCATGCTTCCCAGCACTCTCACGATCCTCTCACTCTTGCACTTTTCCCTCCCCTTCTTTCTTAATGTTTCCTGAGCCTTGGGGCAAGGTTTGATAGATGCTCCGTCTGTGGCAGAGCATTCACAGAGGCTTATTTTCAGCATCTTGAACAGCAATGCCTCTCTGCATTAACCACTATCCTCTTCACTAAAATGATTCTCTAACCAACCAAGAAAGAATAGCACAAATCTGTAGATTATAAATAAAAGTATTTAGAAGGAAGTTTGACAAGATGGCAATTTAGCAAAACCACATGAATAGTTTCTCCCTTAGGGCATATGACTTCCATGGTTTTGTTGTTGTTGTTGTTGTTTGTTTGTTTGTTTTTTTATCATGTTTGTACTGCCAGGCATGAATTCCCTCCTGTAGGGCAGACCTCAAATCCAATCAAGAGACAGTTTATTATTTCCATAAACAGCCTTTCAACTACTGTGCCAGTAGGTACATCTTGCTTATACAATGGGTTGTTATAGCCTATAGAATCCAGTCTGGGTAAGACCACTGGTGTCTTTTCCACTCTAGCAACCCAGAGAGCACCTTTTAGTTGTATGAAAGCTAACCTGCAGGAATAGAGTTTTCTGATCAGTTCACAATTGATGTTTTTTTATCCTGCAACAGAAGTGTTTGGTGTCTTTAGAAATAGGGCTGTACCGTCTACTTGTGATGGACAATGAAGAGCAATGGCAATAGTTTGTCTTGTTTGGGGTGCTTCTGGGGCCTCACTGACCAGCAACTCATAATGAGGCTAACTTTTGCATGGCACTGATATATTCATTGAATAACCCATGTCTTCTAGGAATAAAATTGTTCACCCACGAGAGAATCTCTATTCAAACTCAAATTTTTTTATATTTTTTATTTTAATTTTTATTAATTACACTTCATTCACTTTGTATCCCCCCATAAAGCCCTTCCTCCTCCCCTCCCAATCTCACCTTTCCTCCCCCCTTCTCCACCCATGCCCTTCCCCAAGTCCACTGATAGGGGACATCTTCCTCCCCTTCCTTCTGATCCTAGTCTATCAGGTCTCATCAGGAGGGGGTACATTGTCTTCCTCTATGTCCTGGTAAGGCTTCTCCCTCCTCAGGGGGAGGTAATCAAACAGCAGGTCGATCAGTTCATGTCAGAGGCAGTCCCTGTTCCCATTACTGTGGAACCCACTTGGACACTGAACTACCATGGGCTACATCTGTGCAGGGTTTCTAGGCCATCTCCATGAATGGTCCTTGGTTGGAGTATCAGGCTCAGAAAAGACCCCTGGTCCCAGCTTTTTTGGCTCTCTTGCTCTCCTTGTGGAGCCCCTGTCCTCTTCAGGTCTTACTATTTCCCACTTCTTTCATAAGATTCCACACACTCTGCCCAACAGTTGGCCATGAATCTCAGCATCTGCTTTGATAGTCTGCAGGGCAGAGCCCTTCAGATGCCCTCTATGTCAGGCTCCTGACTTGTTCCCTCTTTTCTCCGTCTTCTGATGTCCATCCTCTTTGCCTTTCTGAATGGGGATTGAGCATTTTAGCCAGAGTCCTCCCTCTTGATTAGTTTCTTTAGGTGTACAGATTTTAGTATGTTTATCCTATATTATATGTCTATATGAGTGAGCATATACCATGTGTGTCTTTCTGCTTCTGAAACAGCATACTCAGGATTATCTTTTCCAGTTCCCACCATTCACCTGTAAATTTCATGATTTCCTTGTTTTTTATCAAAGAGTAATATTCCATTGTATAGATGTACCGCAATTTCTGTATCCATTCTTCAGTTGAGGGACATCTGGGTTGTTTCCAGGTTCTGGCTATTACAAATAAAGCTGCTACAAACATGGTTGAGCAAATGTCCTTGTTGTGTACTTGAGCCTCTTTTGGATATATGCCTAGGAGTGGTATGGCAAGATCTTGAGGAAGCGCTATTCCTAATTGTCTGAGAAAGCACCAGATTGATTTCCAGAGTGGTTGTACAAGTTTACATTCTCACCAGTAGTGGAGGAGGGTTCCCCTTTCTCCACAACCTCTCCAGCATTTGTTATCACTTGAGTGTTTGATCTTGGCCATTTTGATGGGTGTAAGGTGAAATCTCAGTGTTGTTTTGATTCGCATTTCCCTGATGGCTAATGACATTGAGCATTTCTTTAAGTGTTTCGATATTCCTCTACATAGAGTTCTCTATTTAGCTCTGCTCCCTATTTTTTAATTGTATTACTTGATTTGTTGCTTTTCAACTTCTTTAGTTCTTTATATATTCTGGATATTAGCCCTCTGTTAGATATAGGGTTGGTAAAGATTCTTTCCCAATCTGTATGACATTCATTTTGTTTTGATGACAGTGACTTTTGTTTTACAGAAGCTTTTCAGTTTCATGAGGTCCCATTTACTGATTGTTGTTCTTAGAACCTGTGCTGTTTGTGTTCTGTTCAGGAAGTTGTCTAATGTGCCAATGAGGTCACTTTTCTTCTAACTTTTTCTTCCCCACTTTTTCTTCTAACCAATTTAATGTGTCTGGTTTTATGTTGAGGTCTTTGATCTACTTAGACTTTAGTTTTGTGCAGGGTGAGAAAAATTTGCATTTTTCTACATGTAGACATCCAGATAGCCCAGCACCATTTGTTGAAGAGGCTATCTTTTTTCCATTGTATGGTTTTGGCATCTTTGTCAAAGATCAGGTATCCATAAGTGTGTGGGTTTATATCTGGGTTTTCTATTCGGTTCCATAGATCTACCAGTCTATTTCTATTCCAGTACCATGCTGTTTTTATTACTGTTGCTCTATAGTACAGCTTGAGATCAGGGATGGAGATACCTCCAGAAATTCTTTTATTGTAGAGGGTTGTTTTAGCAATTCTGGGTGTCTTGTTATTCCATATGAAGCTGAGAATTTTTCTTTCAAGGTCTGTAAAGAATTGTGTTGGTATTTTGATGGTAATTGCATTGAATCTGTACATTGCTTTTGATAAGATGGTCATTTTTACTATGTTAATCCTGCCAAGCCATGAGCATGGGAAATCTTTCCATCTTATGATATCTTCTTCTAATTCTTTCTTCAGAAACTGGAAATATTTTTCACACAAGTCTTTGACTTGCTTGGTTAGGGTTACACCAAGGTACTTTATGTCATTTGTGGCTATTGTGAAGGGTGTTGTTTCTCTAATTTCTTTCTTAGCCCTTTTTTCTTTTGTGTACAGGAGGGCTACTGATTTTTTTTGAGTTAATTTTTTATCCGGCTACTTTGCTGAAGGTGTTTATCAGCTGTAGGAGTTCTCTGGTAGAGTTTTTGGGGTCACTCACGTATACTATCATATCATCTACAAATAGTGATACTTTGACTTCTTCCTTTCTGATTTGTATCCCCTTGATCTCCTTCAACTGTCTTATTACTCTAGCAAGGACTTCCAGAGCTATGTTGAAGAGATATGGAGAGAGTGGGCAGCCTTGTCTTGTCCCTGATTTCAGTGGGATTAAGTTTCTCTCCGTTCAGTTTGATGTTGACTATAGGCTTGCTGTATATCACCTTTACTATGTTTAGATATGTGTCTTGTATCCCTGATCTCTCCAAGACTTTAAACCTGAATGGATGTTGGATTTTGTCAAATGCTTTTTCAGCATCTAGGGAGATTATCATGTGTGTTTTTTTTTCCTTCAGTTTGTTAATATGGTGGCTCACATTGATGGATTTCTGTATATTGAACTACCCCTGCATACCTGGGATGAAGCCTACTTGGTCATAGTGGATGATATCTTTGATGTGTTCTTGTATTCGGTTTGCAAGTATTCTTATGAGTATTTTTGCATCAATGTTCATAAAGGAGATTGGCCTGAAATTCTCTTTCTTTGTTGGGTCTTTGTGTGGTTTAGGTACCAAGGTGACTGTGGCTTCATAGAATGAGTTTGGTAATGTTCCTTCTGTTTCTATTTTGTGGAATTGTTTGAAGAGAACTGGAATTAGCTCGTCTTTGAAGGTGTGATAGAATTCTGCACTGAAACCATCTGGTCCTGGGCTTTTTTTGGATGGGAGACTTTCGATGACCACTTCTATTTCTGTGGGGGATATAGACTATTTAATTGATTTACCTGCTCTTGATTCAGCTTTGGTAAGTAGAAACAATCAAGAAAATTTTTCATTTCATTTAGATTTTCAAATTTTGTGCCATATAGACTTTTGAAGTAAGTCCTAATTATTGTTTGGATTTCCTCAGTGTCTGTAGTTATGCCCCCTTTTCATTTCTGATTTTGTTGATTTGGATGCTTTCTCTCTGCCTTGTAGTTAGCTTGGCTAAGGGTTTGTCTATCTTGTTGATTTTCTCAAAGAACCCCCTCTTGGTTTCATTGATTCTTTGAATTGGTTTGTTTCTAATTGATTGATTTCAGCCCTGAGTTTGATTATTTCCAGCCATCTACTCTTTTTTGGTGTGTCTGCATCTTTTTTTTCTAGGGCTTTTAGCTGAGCCATTAAGTTGATTGAATGAGATATCTCAAATTTCTTCTTGAAGGCACTTAGTGCTATGAACTTTCCTCTTAGCACTGCTTTCATTATGTCCCACAAGTTTGGGTATGTTGTGTCTTTATTTATTTATTTCTTCCCTGACCCAGCTGTCATTGAGTAGCAAGTTGTTCCGTTTCCATGTGTGTATAGGCTTTTTGCTATTCCTGTTGTTGTTGAAGTCCAGCTTTATTCCATGGTGATCAGATAGGATACAAGGGATTATTTCAGTCTTCTTGTATCTGTTGAGGCTTACTTTGTGACCAACCATATGGTCTATTTTAGAGAAGGTTCCATGAGGTGCTGAGAAGAAGGTAAATTCTTTTGTGTTTGGGTGGAAGGTTCTGTAAATGTCTGTGAGGTCCATTTGATTCATGACCTCTGTTAGAGTCATTCTTTCTTTTTTTAAATTCTGTTTCATTTACCTGTCCTTTGTTGAGAGTGGGGTGTTGACGTCTCCCACGTGTGGGCATCTATTTGTGGTTTAAGTTTTATCAATGTTTCTTTTACAAATGTGGATGTCCATGTATTTGGGGCACAGATGTTCAAGATTGTGTGGTCCCCTGGTGGAATTTTCCCTTGATGAGTATGAAGTGTCCTTCCCCATCTCTTTTGATTAATTTTGGTTGAAAGTCTATTTTATCAGATATTAGAATGGCTACTCCTGCTTGTTTCTTGGGTCCATTTGCTTGGAAAGTCGTCTTCCAAACTTTTACCCTCAGGTAATGTCTATCTTTGTGTCTTAGGTGTGTTTCTTGTATGCAACAGATTGCTGGGTCTTGTTTATGCATGCATTTTGTTATTCTGTGTCTTTTTATTGGAGAATTGAGTCCATTGATGTTGAGAGATTAATGACCAGTGGCTGTTAAATCCTTTGATTTTGATGTTGGCTGTGGTAGTAAGTTTGTGTGCTTGGTTCCTTTTTGTTTTACTCTAGTGAGGTTAATTATTTCCTGTGTTTTCTTGAAAGTAGTTAGTTTTCTTAAGTTGTATTTTTCCTTCAAGTGTTTTCTGTAATGCTGGATTTGTGTGTAGATATTATTGAATTTTTTTTTTCATTGAATATCTTGTTTTCTCCCTCTATGAGGACTGAGAGTTTTGCTGGTCATGGTAGCCTGGGCTGACATCTGTTCTGCATGATATCCGTCCAGGCCCTTCTGGCTTTCATAGTCTCTGCTGAGAAGTCAGGTGTGATTCTGATGGGTTTGCCATTATATGTTACTTGGCCCTTTTCCCTTTCAGTATTTTTTCTTTGTTCTGTATACTTACTGTTTTGATTATTATGTGGCGGGAGGATTTTCTTTTCTGTTCTAATTTATTGGGTGTTCTGTAAGACTCTTGTATTCTTATAGGCCTCTCCTTTAAGTTGGGGAAATTTTCTTCTATGATTTTGTTGAAAATATTTTCTGGGTCTAGGTGATGGAATCTTCTTTTTCCTCTATTCCTATTATTCTTAGGTTTTGTCTTTTCATGTTGTCTTGAATTTCTTGGACGGTCTGTGTCAGAAATTTTTTAGATTTAACATTTTCGTTGACTGATACATCCATTTCTTCCATTGTACCTTCCACACCTGAGATTCTTTCTTCCATCTCTTGTAGTCTATTGGTTATGCTTACCTCTGTAGTTCCTGTTTTCTTTCCTAAGTTCTTTGCCTCCACAATTTCCTCCATTTGTGTTTTCTTTAATTTTTCCAGTTCTGTCTTCAGATCTTGAGCCGTTTTGTTGATTTCCTTCACCTGTCTGACTGTATTTTCCTGTTTTTCCTTCAATTCCTTCAGCTGTTTGTTTGAACAATCTTCTCTTTCTTTTATTTCATTCAGTGATTTATTTCCTCTCTAAAGGCCACAAATTGTTTGGCTGCAACTTCCTTTATTTCTTTACAGATGGCCATAATCTGATTGTCTTTATCTTCCTATAGTTCTTTATGGATGGCCTTAATCTGTTTGACTTTATCTTCCTCTAGTTCTTTATGCATTTTATTTGTTTCCTCTATTATCCTCTTCATAAGCATAGATGTTAGGTCATCTTCTTGAATTTCAATTATGCTTGGGTGTCCAGGGCTGCTTGTCCCTGGATAACTAGGTTCTGAGGATGCCATATTACTCTGTCTCTTGATGGTTGAGCTTTTACGCTGGCCTCTACCCATTGGGCTATCTTAGGTGTTGAGTGTTACTTTCTGGTGGTTCCTTGAGTCCTTTGGTGGAGAGAATCCCCTTGGCAGGAAAATGATTTTTCCTGAAAGCTGAGGAAGCCTCCTCAGCTTTTTGGGTATGGTCACTGAATGGCCAGTGTTTTTCAGGAGTTGCCACAGCCCACCTCAGGTGTAGAGAACTGAGTGGTAAATGTGGTCCTTGTTAGTCAAGAGGGCTCCCCTCTCACCCGAAGAAGTCTTGGTTAGAGGTGCCCTGCTTCTGGGTTTCTTGCTGTAAATTTAGTGAGCTGCTAATGGAACCTGAGTGCCCTGTGGTTTGGCAGTTTAATTAAGGATAACTGGTTGTCCCTTGGAAAAGTATCTGGGGGTTGATCTCGGGGATCCCAGGCTTCTGTAGGTCTGAGATTGGGGCTCTGTGCCCCAGTACCCAAGAGTAATCAGTGGCATTTAAGCTCTGCCCTCATGTGTGCAGCTGGGGGATAGAGTCAGGAGCCTGTGGATAGCCAGAAACTTTTCCAGAGCTAGGTGTCCTGAGGTAGGTCCAGATGTTTCCCCCACCATGGGGCTTTCTCCCAACAGGAAGGCCCAGTCTCTGGTGTAGAGCGTGTAGAGCTCTACACGTGTAGAGCTCACGTGTAGAGCGTGCTGGCACTGGTGGGTGGTGGCTCCAAGCTGGTGACTGGGCAGGAACCTGAGACCTTTTCCCTAGAACTTTCCCGTGTGTGCTGGCGGGGGGGGGGGGGGGGGGGGGGGCGGGGGGGGGGGGCGCGGGGGGGTCCCCCCGGGGGGGGGCGCCCGGGGCGGGGGGGGGGGGGGGGGGGGGGGGAGAAGGTCGGCTGAGTGCTCTAAGCTGTTTCCCTCCCTGTGGGGTTCCCTACCACCACCAACAGGGACTCCCAGTCTCTGATGCCCTGGAGCTCACAGTTCTGTCTGTGACAGATAGTTGGTGCGCAGTAGGTCTGGGCTAGCGGTGCGCGCCCGCTTGTCTGCGGGACCTTTTCTAGGGATATATTGGATGACCTTGAGTCAGTCCCCATTTTCTTCCTTTCCTGTGGGTTTTCTCCAACAGGGAAACCCAGTCTCTGATGCCCTGGGTCACACAGTTCTGTCTGTGACGGAGAATTGGGCGCGTAGCAAGTCTCTGTGCTTGAGCCCCATTCAGTGCTGGCCACGTATGACCACCATTCTGTGGACCTTTTCCAGGGATAGACTGGGTGACCTGAGGTCAGTCCCATTTCCTTCCTACCCTGTGGGTTTTTCTCATGACTGGGACTCCCAGTCTCTGGTGTTTCTGTGCTTACCGCTCAGCCTGGGAAGGTGATTGGGATACGCAGGCGTGTGGCTCTTGTCTGGCAACAGAGTGCCTGCGTGCCTCGAGATCTCTTCTGGGTTCTGGCTGGGTGACCTTCGAGTAGACCTGAATGATTCCCACACTGTGGAGTTTCCTCTCACCTGGGAAACACAATTGCTGTTGTTTTAGGGCCCAGGGTTCAATCTCTTGGTCGCTGTACCGAAAATGCTGCTCCTCAGACGCAGTGTCATCCTGGCACCGCCATCTTGGATACCCCAAACTCAATTTTTTATAAAGCATACATTGATTATCTTATTAATTAGTAGATTCATGTTCTTCATACAGCCTTAATTTTGGTTAGTCTCCTCCCTACCCTACATTTCCCCAGTCCCCCTAATCCCACCCCCACTTAAACCTTTAGTTCCAGGTACTTTCCTCTTCCCAGTTCTTTCATATCACATCTGTTGTACTCTCTCCTCTCATTATAATTTTTACTTGGATTACCAATGCATTTTGGGAGGGGCCGGTAAATTATAGGTCAGAGGAAAGTAGTGAAGGGAATTACCAAGGCCAGGAAGATTCAAGCAGATAGTGGGAGGATGGGGATGGGGGAAGGCTGGGGAAGGGTTGACTAAAATTATGCATATGTATGTCAAGAAACAAACTATTTTTTCCTTTTTTTATTATTAGTTACACTTTATTAACTCTGTATCCCAGCGGTATCCTGCTCCCTCATTCCCTCCCAATCCCTCCCTCCCTTCTTCATCTTCTCCCTGCCCCTTTCCAAGTCCACTGCTAGGGGTGGACCTCCTCCCCTTTCATCTGACCCTGTTTTATCAGGTATCTTCAGGACTGGCTGTGAAGTCCTCCTCTGTGCCCTAGCAGGACTGCTCCTCCCCTGGGGTGTGGGGAGGTCAAAGAGCCTGCCATTGAGTTCCTGTCAGAAATAGTCCCTGTTCCCATTACTATGGGAAACCAATTGGTTACTGAGCTCCCACAGGCTACATCTGAGCAGAGGTTCTAGGTTATATCCATACATGGTCCTTGGTGGAGTGTCAGTCTCAGAAAAGACACCTGTGCCCAGATATATTTGGTCCTTGTGGACCTCCTATCCTTGACAGAGGGCTGATATCTAGCACATATAAAGAACTAAAAAAGTTAAAAAGCAATAAATCAAGTAATCCAATTAAAAAATGGAGTATGGAGCTAAACAGAATTCTCTGTAGAGGAATATAGAATGACAGAGAAACACTTAAAGAGATGCTCAACATTCTTAGCCATCACGGAGATGCAAATCAAAACGACCCTGAGATTTCACCTTACACCCATCAGAATGGTTAAGATGAATAACTCTAGTGTCAACACATGCTGGAGAGGTTGTGGAGAAAGGGTAACCATCCTCCATTGCTGTTGAGAATGTAAACTTGTACAACCACTCTGAAAGTCAATCTGGCGCTTTCTCAGACAATTAGGAATAGTGCTTCCTGAAGACCCAGCTATACCACTCCTAGGCATATACCCAAAATTTGCTCAAGTACACAACAAGGACATTTGCTCAACCATGTTTATAGCAGTTTTATTTATAATAGCCATTACCTGGAAACAATCCAGATGTCCCTCAACGGAGGAATGGATACAGAAATTGTGATATTTTTACACAATGGAATACTACTCAACAATCAAAAACAAGGAAATCATGAAATTTGCAGGCAAATGGTGGGATCTAGAAAAGATCATTCTGAGTGAGCTATCCCAGAAGGAGAAAGACACACATGGTAATACTCACTCATATTGTCCTATAAGATATGATAAACATAATGTAATGTATACACCTAAAGAAGATAGACAAGAAAGAGGACCCGGGGTAAGATGATCAATCCTCACTTAGAAAGACAAATGGGATGTGCATTGGATGTAGGAGAAAACAAGTAAGAGGACAGGAGCCTACCGCAGAGGGCCTCTGAAAGACTCTACCTAGCAGTGTATCAAAGTAGATGCTGAGACTCATAACCAAACCTAGTATGACAAACTAATTTTTTAAATAAACATTTTACCTTTTTATTTCAAGAAACTACTTTCAATAACAAATTTTCTTCCATAGAATCAGTAATGCATATTAGAGGGAAGAAGTATAAATCCTCTTTGAAGGGCTCACAGTGGCATCTCTAGAAGACCTCACTTCTCTGTTACTTTGCTCAGTAATAGGACCCCAAAATTGCATACACTGCTTGAAGGAATGATAAGGTAATCACCAGCATCAGTACCATCAGTGCAGGGGAGTTGTTTAGACTTTCTCACTTTTTCACAGAGCTTAATTTTGTCACAATTTATTTCCCTATGAAAGAATGAGAATGACTGGGAACATTGCATGGGCTAGAGAAAAAGAGAAAAGTAACAGGAGTCAGCTTCTAACTTCTGCTTACACAGCTCTCTATCACTCTGATCCTGCAGCTTGCCAAGGCCACCGTCCTGTGTCTTGTCATCTCTGTACTGGTAACCTCACCAACATCTTTTATTTGAACAACTTCTAAATGTCCCAGCTTAATTTTGACTTATTGTCCAATTCTAAGACTGCCTAAGGAGTATGTTCATTACTAAAACATGCTCTCATAAAATCAAGTCATTTTCCTCTCTTCCTCTTGTTGATCCCTTCCCTTTCTGTAGTATTCAGATTTCTTTAAAACCACTAATGTTAGTAATAAAAACTGCATGGTATTGGCATAAAACAGAAAGGAGGATCAATGGAACCGATTATAAGACCCAGAAATAAACTCACACACCTATGAATACTCGATTTTTGACAAAGAAGCCAAACCATTCAATGGAAAAAAAGACAGCATCTTCAACAAATGGTGCTGGACCAACTGGATGTCTACATGCAGAAAAATGAGAATAGATCCATATTTATCACCCTGCACAAAACTAAAGTCGAAGTGGATCAAAGACCTCAACATAAAACCAGATACTCTAAACAGATTCTTCTAAATCTGTTAGAAGAAAAAGTAGGGAACAGCCTAGAACTCACTGGCACAGGAGACAACTTCCTGAACAGAACACCAACAGCACAGGCTCTAAGAGCAACAATCAATAAATGGGACCTCATGAAACTGAAAAGCTTCTGTAAAGCAAAGGACACCATCATCAAAACAAAACAACTGCCTACAGATTGGGAAAGAATCATCACCAACCCTTTATCGGACAGAGGGCCAATATCCAGTATATATAAAGAACTAAAGAAGCTGAAAAGCAACAAACCAAGTAATCCAATTAAAAAATGGGGAACAGAGCTAAACAGAGAATTCTTGACAGAGGAATATCGAATGGCAGAGAAACACTTAAAGAAATGCTCAACCTCATTAGCCATTAGGGAAATGCAAATCAAAACGACCCTGAGATTTCACCTTACACCCATCAGAATGGCCAAGATGAAAAACTCAAGTGACAACACATGCTGGAGAGATTGTGGAGAAAGGGGAACCCTCCTCCACTGCTGGTGGGAATGTAAACTGATACAACCACTTTGGAAGTCTATCTGGTGCTTTCTCAGACAATTAGGAATAGTGCTTCCTCAAGACCCAGCTATACCCCTGCTAGGTATATACCCAAAATTTGCTCAAGTACACAACAGGGATATTTGCTCAACCATGTTTATAACAGCTTTATTTGTAATAGCCAGAACCTAGAAACAACCCAGATGTCCATCAAGGGAGGAATGGATACAGAAATTGTGGTATTTTTACACAATGGAATACTACTCAGCAATCAAAAAGGAGGAAATCATGAAATTTGCAGGCAGATGGTGGGATCTAGAAAAGATCATTCTGAGTGAAATATCCCAGAAAGAGAAAGACAAACACGGTATATACTCGCTTATATAGACCTATAAGATATGAAAAACATAATGAAATCTATATACCTAAAAAAGATAATTAAGAGAGCGGACACGGGGTAAAATGATCAATTCTCATTTAGAAAAACAGATGGGATGTGCATTGAACGTATGACAGGAGTCTACCGCAGAAGGCATCTGAAAGACTCTACCTAGCAGTGTTTCAAAGCAGATACTAAGACTCAAAACCAAACCTTCGGCAGAGTGCAGGGAATCATATGAAAGAATGAGAGTTAGTATGATGTGGGAAGGATAGGAGCTCTACAAGGACCAAATATATCTGGGCACAGTGTCTTTTCTGAGACTGAGACTCAACCAAGGACCATGTATGGATATAACCTAGAACCTCTGTTCAGATGTAGCCCGTGGTAGCTCAGTGAACAATTTGTCTTCCATAGTGAGGGGAACAGGACTATTTCTAACAGGAACTCAATGGCTGGCTCTTTGACCTCCCCACCCTGCAAGGGAGAAACAGTCCTGTTAGGCCACAGAGGAGGACTTCACAGCCAGTCCTGAAGATACCTGATAAAACAGGGTCAGATGAAAGGGGAGGAGGTCCCCCCCATCAGTGGACTTGGAAAGGGGCACGGTGGAGATGAGGGAGGGAGGGTGGAATTGGGAGGGAATGAGGGAGCGGGATTCCGCTGGGATACAGAGTTAATAAAATGTAACTAATAAGAAAAAATAAAAGAAAAAAATTGCAAGCAAAAAAAAAAAAAAAACCCACTAATGTTGAGGGCATTGTTCCTGTGTCCCTTCACCACTGCATTGTCATCTGTGATTCATTCTTCCTTCACTCAAATCCGTTGAAGTGGTGCTGCATTGTGCATACTGCTTCCCTGTGCAGACATGTGCCTTATGTCCTCCTCAGTCAGCTTCAGGATAGCCCTGCCTCTAAACTCTCCTTGTGCCTAAAGGTTGTCTCTTTGCTTTCTAGATTAGCCTCTTCTACCAAATTCATGACTTTTGACCTTCCCACTTTCCTCAGTTTATCACATCAAAACTTTCCTCACTCTGTCCTCTTTGCCCCTTCCTCTTTGTTTCCTAATATAAATGGTTTTGTTTATTATTTAACTTGATTCTTGTTTGCTGTGCTGTAGCAGTTTTGTGCCATTCCATAGTGATGCAGATGCTATGTGAGGAACTCTTCGTATGATTTTTGCAGTCACTGATCCTTAGTGCCTAAATTCTTGAGAGATTGTAAATAGCAGTTCCCTAGTTCTTGGATTTCTCCTTGATATATTTATTAGCTGTCACGGTGCTTCAAAGAGACACAGCCCCTCACCTACTATTTCGTTACTCTGTAGTGTCTGTCATCAGAAAGCATAATAAATACTTAATTCATTCTCCTTATTTATCCATTTCAAAAGCATCTCTGTATTCCAATGATGGCCAGTTTGATGGTATTGTATGGTATTAATTTAAACTTGCTCTTTTTAATGATGTTCAGATTGTTATATCATTTGACAGTAGGAGTCTCTGTTGACATTTTTGAATCCTGATGCTTACTCTCTCGGTAATTCATGCTTCCTGTCTGTCTTCCCATGTGTTTTCTAATGCCCCCCATTAGTTGCATTCTAAGTTCTGTTTACTCTGATAATCATGCCCCTTCCCTGTGGCACTCACTTCCCAGAGAGTCACTCTGATATCAGTGATTACTCTTTTTCGAAAGCAGCTTGATAATATAACAATGTTTGCCTCTCTCCAGAAGCTCTATGCATTGTCTCCAAGGATGAATGTGTGTCACTATTGAGAAGCACAAAACAAACAAAAGTCATAGACACTGAAGAAACTGCCAAAATTATTATAACATGTGATATATCAGCCTTTTATTAGTTTCTTTCTATATTCCTTTTTTTTTTTTTTTTTTTTTTTTTTTGCCATAGTGACAGAGTACTCTGACACAAACACCTTCAGGAAGCATAGGTTTGTCTTGGCTCATGTTCAGGGCTTGTGGTCTATTTGGCAGGACAGGCATGGCAGTAGGAGCAGCTCTTGTCCATGGTGATTGGGAGGCTGCCTGCTTCCATCTCAGTGAGTCAGGAAGCAGAGGAAAGGGACTAATGGACTGAGCTGACCTTCTCTTTGACATCACTAGGCCTCTAATCACTACATAACAATCACTACATGAGTTTAGTACAAGATGTTCATGTTAAAAAAATCACTTCTAATCATAACTTCTGTTTCATGGGTTTCAGTACGACAAGGAAGAAAATAAAGACAATGCTTGATCATAAAAATATACAACTTAGTAATTGTCAAAATAGTGATGGTGCCATATTACAATGAAAGAGTGCTGCTGGCTGGTCCAGTCAAGGTTGCCAGTCTGTGCCTGAAGCACAGGACAGAACATACCCAGTTCCACTCGCTGCTAATTGGTGCGCTCAAGTCTGCTACTGTGGGAAGACCTGGCATGTCACACTTTATCAGTGAGAGCGCACTGTCATCAGCAGCTTTCTAGGTTTCTAAGTCTAATTAGACTGTCACTACATGATCTCCATTGTCCACTGTCATTAGGAATATATTTATTTGAACAGCGTAATAAAAATCAGAGTTTGAATTATTGAGTGAGAGAAAATGTATATGTAATAAATAGATTTTATTAAAATTACCTATGAAGTCAAGCTAGATGATGCATTATTTTTTTTAATTCTGTGCTTTGTGCTTCCCTCCCTAAGATAGGACTGAGGACAACACTGTCTGCCCGCCTGCCCAGGTGCACTGTTTTCCAACTAAGCTTTACTTGTCTAAAATAAAATTGTGTCTTTTACAAATAAAAGTTCAAAGGAAGAAACACTTAACAAAGCAGCCTTCCTCATAGATGTTATGATTTGAGTATAACAAGCCATATTGAACCCATTGGGGTTTTGGTAAGAGATTTCATAATACATCACAAATGTAAGTAATATGATGACTAATGGGTCAAGTAAAGTTGGACAAACATTTTAAATGAGAAAATAGCTGGAACCATTTTCAGGAAACTTTTCCAGTTAGTGTTTGGTCCCCCACAAGGTGTGCATTACCATAAGCTGAGGAGAATCACCTCTGGGGCTTGAATTCCCACTCTGTTTTCATTTCTGCAAGATGATTCTTTCCCTTCGCTATTAAGTCACCTTGTAGGGTGACAGAAGTGTGAAGTAACTGCAGTGTCTTTGTATTGGTCTAATCTCCCTTCACTCAGTAGTTAGTCCATCGTTCTGTGTCCTGGTAGCTGTTCAGAGAGCTTGGGAGGGTAATTAGGATCTAATAATTGACAGCCATGGGTTTATTTGGTAACTTAAAGATACAAAATATGTTCCAGACTTGGTGAGAAACTTGATCTGGCAGATAACGTGACTCAGCTGGGACATTCTATTACTGTATTTTCCTAAAATCAAACCTTTGAAAATAGTCCATTGTTTACAGTTCAGTAAGGATTATGAAAGAATTCAAAGCTCTCAAGTTCAAGAATCTGATAGAATTGGAATCAAGCCACATTAACAGTCTTTGCTGATTCCAGATACATGTGTGCTTCTTATGCAGTGTCATTCTGTAGACTCTTCCACTGTGTCTCTGTTGAGGACACTTACGAATGGAATTTTTTCATGTTTTTATTTAGTGATGAGGTTACTGAATTTTCTCAATTCGAACAGTAAAAATGGATGGCTCAATTTTTATTTTTCTATGTTTAAACATAGCACACATTTTAAAATAATTTCCCTATTTCTAAAATACTCATCAAGAAGGCACTTGTTCTTATGAACCTGAAAATACTCGTCAAGAAGGCACTAATTTTCTTCCACACTCACAAACATACACACACACACCACAATGTCTGGCTAACTTAAGGATATCAAAGTCTGCTGATTGATGGTAGTATAGATTTCAGCATAAATTTGTTGAGTAAGAAGCATTATGGTTGTGAGGTCAGAGAAAGAATTCAGACATGCTGCTGAGATTTATGTGCCAACAAGTGTGCCTGTTGATTTGTGGCCTGTTCATTCTGGTTTGTGGTACCTGTTTCTTAATGAGCCTGATACTTGGGGAGGAATACTGCCTTGTATACTCCTCGTTTCACTATGCTTTTCTTCTACCTATCCATTCAACTTGCCCAAAGGTAGCTGCCCCAGTAACATTGTCTACATGTACAATAGCATGTATTTTTCAAGCACAGTAGCTCTACACTCTCCCTGTTGAGAGCAGAAACAGGGATTCTGGTGGCTGAACGGCATTGTGCCTAAAGGTTGCACTGCAGACAAGCATAAACTTTCAGAAATGAATAATTTTAAGGTTTTAAATGCCATCCTGTTTCCTCTTAGAAAGCTAGCATTACAGTTATCTTAGGCTACATCTAGTTCTCTAGGTTTTCGGGCTTCTTAAGAGCTTTCATCAGTTGTGTTCAATGACTAAGAGGATTTACTTGTAATACCAAATTTGTCATCATCCAGAGATTGAAGATCTGACATACAGAGAACAGCTTGAACATGATTGCAGAGCTTTAGGGGCCCAGTAAGGAGTTCTTGCAGTCACACAGTGGTGTGAAGAAGTCACTCAGAAATAAGCAGAAAACCACATTTCACACTCATGAGACAAAATTGATATCTAAGAATTGGAAACTCTGAAATTATTTTTATATTCTGAGCAATCTATGCTTTTTACTTCACTGAGACTTTAAGGAACTCCCTGTGTAAGAAAGTATGCCACGTGAAACTGCCCAGAGATTGCTGGTCCTGCCCTGTCAAGGACCAGCTGACAGTGCGCTCCAGTGCTGCTCTTCTGGGGTCTCTTAGAAGACAGTAAGATAGGAAACTGTAGCTGCCATCTCCCTTTTGTGCTGTTGTTTGTGAGTAAATACTGTAGGCTGGCCTTTCATCTGCTTGAGGAAGTAATTCTAATGTTTGAGTAGTCAAGAGTCATATTTACTAAGATAAGCTCAACAATAATACAACTCAGATACTTGTATAGTTGAATATTGCCAAAATGACTAGCTTTGTTAGTATACATTTCTTTTTCTGAATTAATCAGAATTTGGATTCTTGATTAAAGAAAGCCTGCATTTAAAATTTATTTTGTAATATGATCACAATGTGAAAGATTGTACTCATTCCTTAAGATTCTACTAAATAACCTGTGCTTTTTTTACTGACTAAAGTTACTTAGGTTTAAAACTCCTAATTTTCATCTGCTACATCCTTTGATGTTAATGAATTTAATAATGGCCCTATAATTTTCCTAATATTTAAAAATGGCATTCCATCATTCTCAATTTCTGGAAAGGGGCTACCATGATCTCCTCATTTACAGTTAAGGAAAATGTTGAACTATCTTGTCATGCAAACTCTGAGAGGGATTAACTTGAAACCACACTGAGACTTTCTCTGGAGGCACTACTTGGGAGAAAGTCTGGCTCAATGTGAAGTGAGCTGAGACTTGGGTCTTAATATGGACTTATCCCACCTATCAGAGCCACAAACTCATCTAAGATCATTTTATTAGCCTTTGTGATGTGTATGTGAATGCAAATAATGAAATGTAGGGGATAAACCTATCAGATTTACTAGTCATTGAGCTAGTTGTTTTTCATTAATATGCAACAAAGTTGCCTTTTTGTTGCACAGGTCCGTGAATTTTTAATAAGACACAGACACACCCTCTTAAACAGGGCCACATACTCCTCTCATTCTCTTGCAATATTACTATATTATTATGTATAATACATAATATTTTAATAACTTTATTTTTATTTTATTTATTAAAATTAAATTTTAATCTAGTTTATAAAATTTTAAAACTATGGATTATATTTTTATACCATATAAAATGTGATTTATAATGTTATAACTGAATTAAATCCATTACAAATTTTAAGCTAATTTTTTAATAAGGTTTAATAAGGTTGAGGTCAAAGTTCCCTTTTCTGTGTGTGTGTGTGTGTGTGTATGTATGTATGTGTGTGTGTGTGTGTATACACTTAACTATAAATACTTAATTATAAAAATGCTTTATTCCATTTAATTGCTTTTATGTTTTTTTCAGAAATCATTTTTCAGAAATCTCTGGATTCTATGTAATGATCATTGAAACACATACACCATTCCAAGTCTGTTACATCTTTGTGCACATATGTATGTTTGTGTATGTATGCTTGAGTGTGTGCTGGTATGCATGCAGGTGCATGTGGAGGTAAGAGGTATCTTCCTCAATCACTCCACATTTTTTTTCTAAGACAGTGCTTGTCACAGAACCTGGACCTTGCCAATTCAGCTGTACTAGATAAGCAGCAAGGCTCCAGGGGTCCTCCTATCTCCACCTACCTATTCTGCGGTTACAGTTATGTGCTGCCACAACCAGCTGTTTTCCATGGGTGCTAGGGGTAATTTTTGCTTAGTCTGGCTAGCCAGAAGAGCTCTAGGGGTCCGCCTGTTTCCACATTTCAGTGCTGTGGTTGTGGGCACACATAGTCATGCCCAGTTTTTATGTTAGGGTTCAGCATGTGACAATCATGTTACCTACAGATAAACATTATTTTACTTTTTTTCCTTTTTGGTGTGTGTATTTTCCTTTATTATTTTTCTTCTCTTATTTTGGCTATAGTTTCTAAGTATGATGCTATGAGTAATGAGAATGGACATCCTTACATAGTTCCTGCTCTCGTGGAGAAAGCATTTCATCTTTTATAATTATGTTAGCTGGAGACATAACGGATATGTCATTTATCAAAGCAAAATATTACTCTCTGTTGATATCTTGCTTAGGAATTCTTATATTGTTTTCCAATATTCTTTCTTTATCAATTATTCTTTTTTCTCTTTTTAAGCTATTGATATTACATTAGTTAATTCATCCTTGCATCTCCAGAATAAACCTTACTTGGTTGTAGATTTTTTAAAATGTTGTGTGTGTGTGTGTGTGTGTCTGTGTGTCTGTGTGTCTGTGTGTCTGTGTGTGTGTTGCATGTACATGTAGAAGTCAGAGGAGAACTTACAGGAGTCACATCTCTCCTTGTCAGGTTTGGCAGATTTGGCAGAAAGTGCCTTTACCCATTGAGCCATCTTGCTGGCCCTTATTTATTGGTTTTGTGTCTCTATTGCTGAAAGATGTTGGTATGCATAAAATCGCTCCAGAACTGACCTCTCCTGTTTTCTGAAACACAGAAAATAAGGAAAAGAAAGGAGCATCACATAGTCCTTCTGGACCTAAATTAGAAGTCTTTCCCTCATGCCCCTCTGTCTGCACATGACAGTCATGTCTGCATTGCGACTGCTGCCCTTCTAAACCAGTGGTGAGGGAAGAGTACAAGAGGACACTCAGCACCACTTTAATGTTTTCAATTCTATATTTTTTTAATTTACCTTTTGCTTTTCAGAATCTTCAAAATAGCTGTCCCTGTATTTTTTACAGTTGTAATCTTTACAGTGAGACAAGGTTCTGTCTTCTCTGGGTTCTTAAAACAATATTTAAAAAAGTAAACAAAGTAAAATATATAAACTAACAACAAGGGGAAGAGCACATTGTTTACTTTAAGGCGTGTTTAATAACTTTGCTATGGAGAGTGGATAAAGCAAACTGAAGCCAGTTTTCCTAGACCTAGAAACTTAGTTTCTGTTCACATTGGTACCTGGATATGTCATATATGATCTTAGCATGTTTATTAGATACAGTGCAAAAGAATGGTCAGCTCGCATCTGTAGGAAGTTTCTGTAAGCAAGCAGTCTTAGGATGGAAACGTGTAGGAGGAAAAAGCCACAGTTGTTAGTGTTTGCACACACTTCAATTATTCATAAACAATCATACTTGAACTCCTGAGAAGAGTTTTTCCACACCTCTCTTCAACTTGGCCCTTATGTAGACACTACTTTGCCATTGTTCCATGGGTCTGAAACCTTGGAGTCCTCAACATGGCTGTGCCCATATCAACAATGCACATTCACTCTAGTCTTTCTGTGCTCTTGACAGATACACCCACCTGGATCACACTCAAAACAAATAATTGGGAAATTAAACTGGATAAAGGAAATTCCTAGGCAGAGAAATCAGTGAGTAGGCTTTATAATAGAGGAACAATAATCAAGCAGTGTTTTAGAAGTAAAATTGGCAGAACTTATTTGAGTTTGATTGGGAGTAAGGAAAGAAAAAAATGAGTAACTAGAAAGTCAGATTTCTGATGTGAGCCAAGTGATTGGTTGACTAGGACAGGTAACAGATCATAGCAGAGAGGAGTTAATGGAGAAACTGATTTGGTGAACCTTTGTCAGTTCAATTAAATGAATCAACAGGCTTTTATATCAATTTACTTTCTTTCACCTTTTCATTCTGTTTCAGTATACCAAATAATACTGTAGGTGCTCAAACACTAATATCTGAGATGGCCTGCTTTCCCACCATCCACATCTCACACAACTATGACCAGCAGCTGGGTAGCACATCACAGTATCTGGTGAAGTACACTGGACATTTTGAAAATGATGAAAGGCTCTGCACTTAGCAACAGGGGTTATAAACGGTGGCCTAGAGAAACAGAAGAGCTAATTCTCAAAAGACAAATTAGGCAGAGTAGCCAGAGTTATAACTAACTTTTGTCTGTGTTCCTGGGAACACAGTCATAGCTGAGAGATGGGGATCCATCTCAAGGTAATGGTTGCCAATTCTCATGTCTACCTTTCATTGATGTTATGCCTATCTGCAATCAGAGAAAATGGATTCTTTTCATTTACCAGTTGGCTTGGAGGGCCTATCTGGGCAACCTCCTGGATAAGTGACTACGTAATTACTACAGGAACAGAATAAGGACTTTTAACTTCAGATTTTTTAGTATGAAGTAGCAGGGGTGGGAGGACATGGGCACACAACTTATCTACTTTAATTGCATTTGCTCTCGCTATTGCAATCATCCGCTAAGAATGTTCTCTGATTCTTATATTTTTCCTTGTGAGCCTAGCCTTTAATTGGCTGAGCCATCTCTCCAGCCCTGTTCTCTGATTCTTAATTGTGATAAAAGTCAGTGTTACTTGCTGTGAGGCCACAGTATCTGGAGGTACATATAAAGGACTATGTGGACAGAGCAGTAAATGTGTGGGCCATTTGAACCATATTTTTTCTCCACAATATTTATCCTACTATTTTCTGTAGAATTCCAAAATTTGCAAATCAAAAGTCAATATCTCTCAGCAGCATAGTTCCTGATTAACTAAGTACCCACATGCAGAATGAAGTCGGCCCTCCCTCACACAAGACACAAAGATTAATCCATGGAAGATCGTTGACCTAAGTGTAAGAGGGAAAATTGTAAACCTGTTAAAAATAATCAAATATATATAAACTATAGGTGCTCTTGGGTTAAGCAAATAAGCAAAAGAATGGATATGTTAGACCCTACAAGAATTAAAATATTCAGTTTTGAAAACCTGAAAACACTGTGCTAAAAGTTAGTCAAAATAAAGTGAAAAGACAATCTGACTGAATGGAATAAAATATTTAAAAACCATGTATCTTGTGATAGGAACTTTAAAAAAAAGCCTTCAATTTATAAAGTTGCGGTTAAAATGAACAGAGTCGAGGTGGGAAATGGGTCATTGGGTAAACCACTTACTACTTAAATATGAGAACCTGCATTCCAATCCCTAGAGCTCACATGAAGCCATACAGAGTATCACAGCTCTGCAATCCTGGTGCTCCTCCAGCACTAGGAGATGGCTACCAACTCAGGAAATACTCTGTGAGCTGTGCAAGTTTTTTTATGGCAGACAGTGTTCTCTAATCTCCACCATAAGCCATGGCATATCTGCCCTTCTGCACTCATATGTCTCTCTCTCTCTCTCTCTCTCTCTCTCTCTCTCTCTCTCTTTCTTTCTCTCTCTCACACACACACACAGACACACACACACATACAAAATGAACAGAGTGTAAATATACATTTTTCAAGCATTTATACAAAATAGACAAGAAGTATATGAGAGAGCATGCAACAAATTGGTCATTAGGATAATCTAATCAAGGGCAATGAGAATTAACATGGATGCACCTTAAGCATTTATTGATATACAAAGGAAATGAGGCACAAAAAAATCAAATGTTTTATGATTCTGCTTATATACCATGTCTCTAATCAGCAAGTATGCAAAGACAGAACTTGGTGATTTTCTTAGGCTAGAAATGGGAGGTAAAGTAATATGACTGCTGAGAGCTCTACATGACAGAATGACTGTGTGTGTGTGTGTGTGTGTGTGTGTGTGTGTGTGTGTGTCTGTCTGTCTGTCTGTCTGTCTGTGATGAGAGTAATGTTATCCCAATAAGGTGTTTAAAAAATAATTCTTGGACTTGTGAGATGGCCCACCTGAAGAAGATGAGTTGCACAGGACACTTGGATCTAATTCCTTGCTAGATTATGCAAGGAGAGATAAGATGGAAACAGAAATAAGGCCAGTTTGATGACATCTGGCATGATGCATGTAAATGGAACTATAGATTTTAAGAAAGTTCTATTTCATTTATTTTAATGATATACTTCAGTGTTTATCAGTGCAGATTATACAGCAAGTCACAGAGTTTCTTCTAGTTTTATAGCAGTTCTTAAAGGAAAAATTAACACTTTAAACTTAGCAAGAGAAGGGTAAGGGAGGCAACTTGGTTAGTAGGTCTGTGATTTTTAGGATTGGCATTTTGTCTTACACTATTCTGATCCTATGAGGAGTTCTGTTTCCTTGGGAAAACAAATGCCAGTTTCAGATTGATACAGAACTGGAAAACCTCCTTCAGTTTGCTATAGAGCCTGGGGACAGAAGTAGAAATGACTTGTCTAACTGTGGGCTTTGCGTGAGTAGCCAGAGCATAGGCAGTGACACGGCTCAGCATATGTTCCTGCAGTCAGCTGTGGAAGAGGCTAAAAAGAATGCAGTGCTTTGGCACTTTGAGTAGTGAACGCTCCAGTGACCCTCTGCTTCTTTCTTTTTATAGCTGACATCAACTTGGATGTATCAAAGCCTTTGAAAGCAAACTTAAGTTTTACCAAACTGGATCAAATAAATCATTTTTTAAAGAAGATAAAAAAGGCACACAGCTTTGCACAGAGCAAAGAGCCCTCCACCCTGTCAGACTCTATACTGAATAAGGATGAGCCTCCCATCTCCAAATGTTACTGTGGAAAGTTGTCTAAGCCCAAAGTTCACTGTGATGGAGTGCAGAAGACTTCACTTCAAGAAAACATGTGGAGAGCCATTTCTTTCTTTCAAAAAGTTTCTGTCCATACTACCCAAATTGTGGTCCTCATGGAAACTGTCCCACATCCTCATAAGCCGTGTGTGTTAGCATCATTATCAAACCTCAATGGAAGCCTTAGTGCCAAAGCAGCACAAAAAGTACCTGGTAAGTGACAGAAAAAGAAGAGGGTGGAATGGAGGGAGGATAAGAGGATGATAAAATATCCTTTGTTAGCATTTGAAAATACAGCATTTTAAAGACTTATGTTGTGTAGAAATAGAAGTTTTAGAGGCATTAGAGATGGGAACATTTCTAGCTTGTGACCTTATTGTAGAGATGCTGGTTTGGCTTGGCTTGGCTTGGCTTGGTTTGGTTTGGTTTGGTTTGGTTTGGTTTGGTTTGGTTTGGGGTTGCTGTCATTTTGTTTAGGTTACTTGTCTGTTTTAAGAAATCCTGTGAGCCCTGGGTATTTCCAGGTGTAAACTGCTCCTATCTACCTCTTAAGGCGCATTACTATCTTTGGAACTGTTCATTCCTAACTTCCTTTTAGATGAAATGGCCGTGGTGGAACAACAGTGAATCAAGTTTTTGAAGCTTTAGAACAGCACTTTTCACAGTGCAGTGTGTAGAACAAACACATCAGATCATCTTGAGACAGCTAGACCATTCTGGAAATGCTAGATCAACCTAGCCTACTGAATCAAAATCTCTGGGCACAGAGCCCAGGAGTCTGTACCTTGCTCAGCCTGCAGGTGATTCTAATGCAGGACATTGCATCACTGGGAATAGTTTACTTTACAAAGAAAAATTGCCATGATGGCAGATATGCTCCAGATATGACAAACTGTCAAGCCAAAGCTCAAGTCTGTGAGAACGCCACTCACACATTTTTTTCAGGCAGCAACACCTGTCCAGGGAAAGGCTGTGCTTCTGTGCACAGCCCATCAAAATGCCTGACCTGCTGAAAACTGTAGAGGGGCAAGGAGCTAACTGGTTATGATGTCTCCATTTTTCTCTTCTACTATGATGTGCTTTTCCACACTGACTCAGAAAGGGTGGGCACAAGGTTTGTGAGGAGGAAAGTCAACACAGGCAGGAAGTAACCATTTCACAGAAACTGCTACTTTGAAGCTGAGAACAGAAGTATCACTGGAGCAGCAGTCAGCCTTGTCCTTTTCCATGGCCCTGTGTGGAGGAGGGTTGTGGACTGATTGTGTGCTAGATATGTCATTCCTTAAACTGTGTACCAAAAAGTAATTAAATGACAGCTAGAGACTAATTTAGTTCTAGAGAGCCAGTTTTGAGCACAGAGATTTTTTGTTTTAACTTTTACAGTTGAGTTGTAATAATTTTAGGCCAAAACATAGATGATTTCTTTCTTCCTCACTGAAATATTTGTAACCAAGCCAGCTAAAAGCTCTTTACTTTTTTCTTTTGATGTTTTTAAAGTTAGAAATGAAAAATAGAGGCTTTGGGGGACATGAAAAATTCTCAAACCCTGGATACTATAGTGTCAAGTCCCCGGTGCCCATCCTCACACCTTTCTAAATGCTGGCCTTAGTGGTGGCAGGAAAAGGTTAAGACCAAACATGAAGAATTGTAAATACATTGTATTCAGCTGTATGCAGGACTTGCTCTTTTTTCATCCTCAGTTCCTCAACTCATTTGCTACTTCTATTTTGATCACTTTTAAAGGTATTTATCCTTCATAATTGTTTTCTTTATAATACAATTAAAAACTTATCTATTTAGCCATAAAAGTGTTTTGTTTTTTTTTTTTTTAATTTTCCCTTTTAGTCTAGGAAAACAACATAACCTTCTTTTATAACTCTGTTCTTTTATCTTGTTAAACACAAAAATAGAAATCCCCGCCTTGGCTAAAATATGCTTGGTATAGCTCTGCTCGGCAGTGTCCAGCAAACATTTTAAAATAGTTTTTTGTGTGTGTCACATTAAATCAAAACTGAATTTAGTAAATTTAATTGAAATAAATTATTATTGTGAAACTATAACAAAATTTAGTCAGCAAAATACATTGTATGCAAGTGGATAAGATTGGAGCAGGTTCTAGTTGTTACTAAAGGCTAACATCTGGGAAATCATAATCGAGAGATTAGGGCATAGCTCTTTTTGGTTTTATTTTTAGTAGTGGGAGATAAGATTTCTTTCTGGAGCGCAGGCTGCCCTGGAACTCATCTTGAAGCCAGGCTAGCCCTAAGCATGGCCTTCATACCAGAATCACTACATACTTTAAAAAATAGTTGTAACTATATTTAAAAGGAAATAATAATTTAAGCATTTAACATTAATTTCATTATGTACTTGATTGCCTTTAAATTGCATGTTTTGTAGTTTATTTGAAATACATACAAATATGTGTACTTTGATATAGATTGAGTTTGCTTGTTTGTTTTGTTTTGTTTTTGGCTTGTTTTGAGACAGGATCTGGCTGTCTTGAAAATCGCTATGTAGACCAGGGTGGCCTCAAATTTAGAGATCTGCCTGCCTCTGTTTCCTAGGTGCTGGGTTTAAAGGCATGCCATCAACCTGACAATTTGGTACGGTTTTGATAAGTGGTAAAAAAATTTCAAAGTCTCATATATACATATACACACACAGAGCCTACAAGTAGTCATATTTCTTTTTGTACTTTTCAAGTAGTGGTATTCTGTGTTCAACCCAGTTTTTATGGTATATCTTTGAGCTCAAAGGAATTAATGTCAGATTTTTATAGGTTGACTCTAATGCAGAAATACTTAACTGAGTCTTTGATTTTACAGTTTCTGTAACTATTGTGAGCATCTGTAGCAGCTGCACTTCTCAAATTATTTGCTGAACCAAATTGAGCACAGTGACAAAGCAGTCATCTCAGATGCACTATTAAACAGTGAGAGGAGCGGCGCAGCACATAGTACAGCATCTGCTGTGCACATGGCACCCTATAGAAGGACGCAAGAGAAAATAATTGTCAAAATTTTCATTAAAACCTCAACAACTCACACTTGTTTATCTGAATCTGCATAGCTCCCCAATAAGACAACACACTTGGGGTTTCTTTGGATCTTGCTCACTTTCTCTTTGATCCTTTTTGATGTGCTGACTTTAATAAACACAGTCAAAAACACTGTGCAAGAACATCATGGAAAAAACTACAAAGGACCAGTCCCAGCAGCAGAGCCCTGCTAATCCCTAACTTACGCAGGCTATTTTTGGAGAAATATTTTTTAACACTCTTTATGTGACAATGTTATATAAACAAGGAAAAGCAGTCCTTTCCACATGAATTTTAATTTAAGAGCTGAAATAAATTTGTAATTCTAGAGGAATCCTATGTACTAAGTAATTCTTAGAGAAACACCATTGGGAATGTGCTGCAGGCATGTTCCCTCACTTGTCAAGGGGATAAAAAAATGAGTTTGCCTGATAATTATATTTGCTTATCATCTAAGCTGTTAGAAACTTATGGAAAGTACACGGGGAAAGGGAATAATAAAAGCATGGAAGAAAAAATTATATTTTCCCCCAAATATTGTCAATATATTTGTGTAATCTGAAGGGATTTTATATTCATTTACTCATTTTAAAAATGAAACAGTACAAATTAATTACCGAGCTTGTTAAAAGAATTTCCATCTTTATTTTATAGAACAAAGTTTCTGCTTAAGATAGATAGCAGATAGATAAATAAAGTAAGTCCTCCGGTTCTCCTCATACCCCTGTACTGGTTTGGAGTCCTGCTCTCTGAGTGTCTCTAGGGTCTTGAGTCTTTCTGTCACTCTGCTCTGCGGATGCCTGTGCAGCCATGACGCATGGAAGTCACTCTCCTCTCTGCTAGAATACGCATATTCTCCGTGTGTGTTGATGAAGTCGCCCTCACTTTCTGACTGTAGGTGTGATCCTTGTATTCTTTTTAGTTGGTATGTTATATCACAGGAAATCTCACGAGGGCTTTACCAGTAACAAGAATCTCAGTTAGAAATTATATCTTATACTCTGAAATATTTGAAGGCCAGTGGTATTTTCTTTGTTATCTATTGAATCTAACTCACTGTAGAATATGTTCTTTAAAAAGTTGCCGCTTCCACCAACATAGGCACACAGTGCGGTCCCTTTTTGCTGTTTGAAGCATGTCATTTTGGAGACACGCAAAGTATTAGTTATAAATTCTGAACTGGCAGTAAGTCTCTTTCCACAGGAGGGTGGGGATTGAGCTCACACTCTAGCTCCCCTGTCAGAGTAATTTATGGCTCTATTAGGATGGCACGCCTTAGATTTCTGCAAACAATAGTACGCAGCTGAGAGCTGCAAAATCCCTGTACATGAGGTTGCCTTGCTCTTTCTCAGGGGCAATTAAATTGCCAGTCTCCATATAGACAAGAAAAGGGAAACACGACATGAAGAGCTTGATGACACAAAGGAAGAGAACCTGGTGAAGACATTTGGTTGGCATTTACAACTGGAAAACCAGTGACATGATTCTGACCACTGACATATTGAGGACTTTTCCCCCATGCAGGAAGCTGTGAGTTGAGCTCATTGTCAAAGGAATAGTGGTTTAAATCACTCTCCCTGCCCTTGCTGTACTTAGTTTTGTATATAAACAAAATAGGATAGAGAAAGGAACTGTAACCATTCTTTTCCATGTAGAATGCCTCCCATCGTGTCCAACACATTCAGGACCAGCAAAATATTGACCTAACACTCTCTTCATGCACTGAAAGTGAAACCAGGTCATTAATTGATACAAAGTGGACTCCCACTTTTTCTGCTGTGCTTAGATATCCTAAAGGGAGTCTGTAAGGCATCTTAATAGCCTTTGGATGTCTCATAGAGGCTCATTAGCCTGATGGAATAAAGCATTAAATTAGGTGTGACTACCTCAAATCCTGTGTTGGAGTAGTGAGCCATTTTTAGCACTCCAAAGACCCTTGCTAGTTTCAGAAAGAAGCGCATCTTTTTCCAGAGAAACTAATTTCTCACAAGTAAAAGACAGAGGACAAACTAAAAATCCACTGAGAATGCAAGCATAAATACAGCTACTTAACAGCTATACAAACCACCAAAAATCCTTAATGAATACTGGGTATGGGCATCAAGGTCCTGTCATTTTTGATACTCTGTCCTGAGTAGCATACACCCAACACTCAAGAAAAAGTGGAATGTTCGCTGGTCTGTAACATATGGGATTTTCTTTGTCATTTTGGAGTACCTGGCAAGCGCAAAAGAAAGAGTAAAGGGGGATTATCTTGACAATGAAATGAGTTACCGAATCTTGTGATAATGAAAAGCAGAAGAATTCTAATGCCTTTCTATAGTCCCTGAAGTAGAAATACGTTTATGGTTTTGCAGAAGTAAAACATAGGCAGGCAGAACAGATGGTCTAGAGTCAGTGAAACATAATACCTCCTTGTCCCTGGACTGAGCATCACTATTAATCCCAGGCAGATTCCCTTCTATTACTCTATAAGTTTCAAAGTCGCTATTGATCAGCTGGCATTGTCTCTTTTTCACCCTGAAGTTACTCATACAGTACTTATTTTTTTATGTGAGTTTAGTTTTCTGCACATTCTGGTCAACAATTGAGGCATTCCCCCAAAGTAGGAAGTTCTATACTTGAAAATTAAGTTAAAGCTATTAAAAATATTATAATTTCTCTCCCAAATAATGCTTTGTATTATTTCTCTAATATGGTGAAAAATAAAACATAGTTATGTGAGACCCAACATTTAAATGTTTTCTGCTGTGATTGTTATAATGTGTGAGTAGATACACTATTAGACAATAACGAACAGTGTCAATCCTTCAGAAAGGTTGTTTTATATTTTATGTAGTGTATGTATGATGTGGGCTATGGGTGTGTGTACATGCCACAATACATATGTGAAAGCCAGAAGACAATTCTATGGACTTAGCTCTAATGTTCCCTCATTAAAAATTAGTTCTGGTGATCTGAGTCAAATTGTCAGCAAATGCCATTACCCACTTGCCATCTCACCAGCCCAGAAAAGGGCTTTTCTACAATACATACACACAAAGGATAAATATTTAATATTTGAAAAACTAGTTGATTTTTGCTATTTGGACATGTTTATACAGAAGTCATTTATTTTGTTGAAACAATTATGTCCCTGCAATGTCTCTTTGATTTTTGTGATATATATTTGTTCTCTGATAAAGAGCTATATCTATAAAATGCTTATCATTTGTCAGGGACCTTTTGTGCTTTAGTGATGATGTGGTCCCCAAATCTACCCCACAATAATTGTTTAAAATTCAGAGCATCATAACTTCAGAGAAATAGAAGGTAACCACTGCGTTGAATCTCTAATATATTCATTTCAAGGCTGCATGCAAAATGCAAACTTTGTAATGAGCCACAGAGCAGGGGCTATTAGGGCAGTCTCTGTGAATTGGTGAACATGATGTACCTGCCCAGCCTTTCTACAGGGAGATGAGCTCACGTCAGAAAGATAACCATCTCTGACTTTTTCTTCTGATTCATCACTGACATGAACTCCATTTGAACCTTGTTAGACAAAAAACAAGCAGAATTCCTGGCCCAAACTATAAAATATAATTAAGCCCTTTGAAATGATGTGTAAAAGAACATTGCTGTACCCCCACTTATAACCACTACCACCACCACAACCAATAAAGTTAAATCAAGCACTGCCTGTGATAGATTAAAATAATAAATGTTCCTGGACTTCAGTGTTTGAAGTGCTTGAAGAAAACAGGCTTCCAGCAGCCTGAGCAGCTGAATGCAGGAAAGACATTTATTAATGACGAGTTTAAGGATGTGGCCTGTTTAATATCATTGCTCTCTGTTCCCCGTGTGTTACACATTTCTTATATTTTTCCACAGCCCACGTGTGTCTATATAATACTGAAAGCTTTTTTTAGCAAAAGAATTGTTAATTATATAAATACAGTTCTCTTAGAAAATCTTCATAAGACTTCCTCTCTGATAAGAAACGCTTTGCCATTATTATAATGTCCTGTGTAAATCTACATTCAAACCTTGTCTTTACCCGTATTAGCTTATTTCTTGCTATCAAATTTTGTTACCAAATTCTGAATTTAATCTAATTTCTTTGCCAGAATGCTTTTAGCCTCAAGTGATATATTTACACCATAGTTCATAATAGCAACAACTTGCCTGTTCTATATGATGCCAAGGTGTGGTAAAACAGAGGTTTCTGTTTCAATTTCTCTAGATTGGGTTGCATCTGGATAAAAACAGACTTCACGCATAATCACATTAAAACAGTGTATTTTGGAGAGAAGAAAGGGTGCCTTTAAGACAACAAAATTGGGGCTGGAGAGATGGCTCAGTGGTTAAGAGCACTGTCTGCTCTTCATGAGTTCAATTCCCAGCAACCACATGGTGGCTCACAACCATCTATAATGTGAACTGATTTCTTCTTCTGGCAGATGTAAATGCAGATAGAACACTCATATACATAAAATAAATAAATATTTCTTAAAAAAAGACAACAAAATTGCTGTCAGGTGACATGAAGCTATTGCACAAAAGGTTACTGTGGAAGAAAGGTCCCTGCCCTGGTGATTAAGTACTGGGGGCCTTTTCCTAGCAGCCCTTCCTTATGTCCTGATGATGGCTCAGATTAGTCTAGTGTTCTGTGAAATGGGGGTGTGTTAAAAGTCTCAGATTATAGGAAACTACAAGTAAATTCACCCTCTCCATGAAGTTGTTTCTGTGACAGTGTTTAGCTCCACCTGAGGCCACAGCAAATTGCCCTCTTATCCACATAAGCGAACAGGCTGTAATGCTAGAACAATTATTGGCAAAACAAACCTGGCAGGAATGAATGAATTAAAATATATGAGATACTCTTTTATACCCTGGCTGGTCCCCTAGACCTGGTGGTTATGTTAGCGCAACATGCTGAGGTTGTGCAAGAGAACTGGGACAGGAAAGCATTTATTTGCAATGCTGCTACCACTTGCAAAATGAAATTGCAGTGACTTATTTAAGAACAGAGTTTTTGTAAAGCAGCAGAGTACTTACATCCTATTGACAGAATCTATTTGCCTGCTACCATTTGGCCTCTCTCTCTGTCTCTGATCTTCTCTCCCTCTGTCAAAAAAAAATATGTCACTTGAATTGTGAAGCCATCGATCATTAAATGTTTGAGCTAAAATTATTTGTAAAGATATACTTTTCTTTATCAAGAAGCCTTTTGACCTTTCCTTCCATAAACTCTATGATCCAAACATTTAATATTTACTAGATAGGGAGTGATACCAACTTAATAGAATAGTAATTACAAATAAAAACATTAGTGGGTCTCCACAGCCCTGGTTTCAGATTCCTGTCTTGTAGGTTATTTGAAACATTAAAATGATCTCATGAACTGCTAGTTACTATGTGCTGCTAAATGTCAAGGAAGTCTGGGATTAAGCCAAGTGAGCTAATCTTAACTGCCTCCTTGGGTTAAGCCTGAAAAGGTAGAGATTTGCCCAAGGTCATGTTGGGGTAGAATAAACTTTCATGGCCTCTGTTTTTTCTGTTGTGTATGACTTTTATTATGGAGACCAAGACTAGTTTCTAAGGCACCACAAGTCATTTTGCTTTCAACATTAAGTTTATATCCAATCTTCATCCATATGACTGACTATAGAAATAACTTCAGCAGGCATGACAGCACATACCTGTAAACCTAGCACTTGAAGGATGAGGCATGGGGATCTGGGTGGTCAAACCCAAACAAAAAGAAAAAGAAATAAAAATGATTGAAAAATGGACCCAACACAACTTTCTTCATGGAAATTAGCTACTGTGTTCATCTAAAAAACTTTAAAGTACTTTTTACCATCCTTCCTAAGAAGGCTGTCATTTATTCTTCAGTATGTAGTCAGATGTGCCAGTCTGCTTTCTTAAAACATGACCACATGAACCAATCAAATTTTACTTTTCTAATAAATTCCTTCAATGCTTAGACAGCAAGCATGGTGGCAGATTGGAGGGTATAAAGTAATGTTGCATCACTTTATGGTATTTTAATTTTAATTTTCCAAGATCCAAGAATTTCAAAACACTTCACAAGTATTCCTTAGCTAGATAAAGGCCAAGTATGAGCAGCCAATGTAGAAGATGTTTCTTCTTTAATGAGAAATTCTTTGTTTTTAACTTTTATTGATTCTTTGTGAATTTCACATCATGTACCCCAACCCCAGTCATCCTCATGTCCCTCCATAGCTACATTCTGCCCTATCAACCCTCCCCCCCACAACAGGAAACTGAGCAAGCCCTCCCCACCCCCACCCCCACCCCCAAAAAAACACCTTATCATGGAAGCTAGGTTTATCACACAGTATACCTTTTGTCCACACTTCTTCGCTTGCAAATGTTCACTGCCGTGAGTCCTTGGTTTGGTATGAGGCCTCTGGTTTCCGCTACATCATCAATATTGGAACTTCTCTGAGATCCCTCTTGGATATCCAGTTGTTGCCCTGTGTCATGGAGATCCTGCAGCTTTGGTTCTGCAGGACTGGCCCCTTTGAGCACTCCAGCAGTTCATAAGTGGATTCAGTATTGGGTTGGACCAACTCAAAGTCCTGGATCTGGGCCTTGTTGGTAGCTGAGTTGTTTAGCCTGCCAGCTCTCCTGAGCCTGTGCCTTCAGGACCAGCCATCAGGATCTTTGACCAAGTAAGGGGTGGGGCCAGCTCCCCAACCCTGTCCAGGTGGTGGTGGGGTAAGCTCTCCCATCTGCTACAGGCAGCAGGCTTTGAGGAGCTGAGTAAACTCTCTATAACCCAAGCCACCAAGTAGCTAGCTCTCTCCTTCTCACATCCTTGGGGCTAGGGCCAGCTCACCCGCTTGCTGCGGGTGGAAGGGCAGGGTTATGGGGGAGTATATCTCTCCTTCCTCCATACTACCACATTGCAGACAGAGGCAGGGCCAGCTCTCCCATTGCTCTCTCCCCCACCAGAGCCAGCTCTAAATGTGCTGACCAGGTGAAGGTTGGAGCCATTTCTCCCACACTCACTCCTGGACCAATGCCAGCAGAGCCAGTTCTCCCATGCTGCCAAGGTAAGGAGCAGGACCAACTCTCTTACTGCAGGCAAGGGATGTGGCCAGCTCTGCACTCTGCTTGGACATCAGCATGGCCTCAGGCCTACCTAGACCACGGAAATCTGGGTGGCCTTCTGTAGCAACATGGACCACAGCCATTAGCACTGGCCCTCAGAGGCAGCCCAGGCCCAGACATCACCATGACCTTGGGTAGTTTCACAGGCTCCTCATGTCTGCCTGTTTCTCACTACCATAGCTCCTCCAGTTCCACCCCTCTCCTCAGTGCATGAAGGCTTGGCTTTGCTTTCTCTCCATATTGCTCATTGTAGTTTCCCTGGGCAGGTACTTGTGTATCTCTAAATTCTCCTTTTATATAGAAAGGAGAAAAGAGAAACTTCCTCTTCTAACTTATTTTCCTGGTTTCTTATATTCAGAAGATAGGGCTTAAATTAAAGCCGGGATCCTGACTTTTACTCTATAATGAGGAATGGGTAAGAAGTCTTGGGGATTTAAGTTCTTTTTTTTTTAATTTTTATTTTATTTTATTTTTATTTACACTTTATTTACTTTGTATCCCCCCTCTAGTTCCCTCCCTCCTCCCCTCCCAGTCCTTCCCTTCCTCCCACTTCTCCACGCATGCCCGTCCCCAAGTCCACTGGTAGGGAAGGGTTTCTTTTTCTTCCTTCTGATCCTAGTCTGTTAGGTCTCATCAGGAGTGGCTGCATTGTCTAGCTCTGTGGCCTATTCTTGATACAAGAAATTAAAAGGATCCTTTGGAAAAGGGCCACTGAACTGGGCTCTCACTTCCTGTTATTTTGTTCTGGGCACTATTATCTTTTATTCACTGAACAATGGGTAGTTCCTTGTTTTTTTATATTATTTTATTGTGTATTTTCATTTATGATATTAATAGTCATAAAGCATTTATATAAGCTTATTACCAAAATTGAATATAACTAAGATCCAATCAATTTACACATTCTGTTTGAGGATGAGGTGTTTTTGTTTTTGATACAAGTAAGTCCTATATTTTATGTACTTCAAAATAATTTCTTAAAGGAATATGAAATGGAAAGATTTTGGTTTGGAGGTGTTTAGTCATATTTTGGTGGATTATACTTCAAAGATTTTTGAGGCATCCTGATGTTTCACTGTTACGCAGATTTGCTTCTGGATGTTCCTAACATATGCTTGCTGATCTTTAGTAGCTCAAGATTACTTCCAGATGGATTAAAACAAAACAAAACAGCAACAACAATAACAACAAAAAACCCTACCTGGCTCTGCTTTGCTAGCTCCATGAATACTCTTATGAACAGTATTCAGGAGCTTGGAGAGGAAGGGTGACAGGCTGGCAGTATTTGTAAATGTTTTTCAAAACAGATGATTTACATTTATTGGTCCTCTAAAGGAGTATCTTAAAGGTCATAAGACTGTTTATTCCTTGAATGTAGTTTTTATGCTCACTGAAAAGTATGTCAATATGCAAACAGAGCAAGATGCCCGTTTATCACATCAGTTATTTCTGACATTATTCCTCAATGTTGTTATACCTCATTTACTCTGATTAAATGTCTGCCATTCTAAAACAAATTAAAAATATAAACAGATTTTTGAAAGAGTTAGGTCAATTGGAAACTTGAACAGAAATGTATTTCTCGAAAGGAACGGAGATAGAAGTTACACACTCGATCAGAATGACTTGATTACATGGTTCCTGAAAGCAGCATTGGATCTTGGAACAGGAAAATCATTGACAGAGAAACTGATGGACTCGAAGAATGTCTTTGATTGCACCACTGTCAGTGTCCTAGTTCAGATTATACCCTGGGTTTGTAGACATTAGGTGAAAGGCAACTTTGTTGAAAGGCTAAATTCCAGAACTTGAAGTTTTAAAAATGATTCAATCAGTGGTGTGTGGTAGCTTATGCCTTTAGTTTCAGCACTTGGAAGGCAGAGGTGTGTGAATTTTTGTGAGTTCAAAGCCAGCCTGATCCACTTAGTTTCTGGCCAGCCAAGGACTACATAGTAAGACTGTCTCAAAAATTAAATGAAAAGGCTGGATCTCCAATTAAAGACATAATTTTAATATTTATTATTTTGAAGGCATTAATAATCTTATATCTTTCAGTTGAGAAATATTTTTATTTTAAAAAATACTTTCTTCTAACATTTGAAAATGTAAGAAACAAAATGTACAGAAAATGTGAAAGATAGCATTTCAAATGCCTGTGTGCTCCCTAGCTAGCAGGCATGTACACATGTTGTCCTACTTGCTATTAACAGAGAAAGAACTCTATGCAATGGTCCAACCATATCCAGTGTCACAATCTTAAGAAGGTCACTGTGTAATTTCCATTTTGGACACTGTGTCCAACAGTGCAGAAGTCCACCAAGCAGAACAACATGTGCCTTAACTTACCTTCTCTGTGATGGATTTGTGACAGTGGTTCTTTCTATCCCAAGAAAGCTATTCAGTATGTTTCCTAATGACAAAAGGCAAAGTGAAGGGAGAATGTCACTTAGACTTATTCCTTAGAAAGGGGGAAGGAAAATGGATAACCTGTCATGAGTCCCAAAGATTGTGCTCATGTTTTATGACAAAAATATAAAGTTGGTCTACTCTCTCTTAGTGATTTTTGTGTGTGAAATCATCACCACTCTTTGTTAATAAGAAATTGCCATGGTATTACAGGTCACGTACACCAAGATTAAAACCATTCCATGTTGGAGCTTTTTGAAGATGTGGCAGATGCACTGTTACCATTTATAGGCAGATGCTTGTGGGTGAGCCTGCATGCATTGTCACAGGGAACTAGGTCCTTCTCTGAGGCGCAGTCATGGTGAGTTGATGTGCTGCGAGTATGGCAGGCAGGGAAGACACAGGGGGTGAACTGAACTTGTCTCTAAGTCTCAATGGACTGTTCCTGTCTTTTAGCTGTATAACAAGAACAAAAAAGGAAGGGACTGAGAAGGACCAAGCAGACCTTTGCATCTATGGGCCATGCATTTTCCTGATGTGTTTTGGCATGCCTCTTTCTAGACTCTAGTAGCATGATTATGGTAATTTCTTCACTTGTGTATTTAATGTATTTTTTTAATATTAGTCAAGTGTTTATTGTTATCATCTTGGAGTTTAATGAAGTAGTTCTTCAATTTTACAATCCCACGAATTCTTTGATAAAGTTTATCATTCTTGTTTCAAATTCTGTGTTCTAGTGTTCATCTAAGTACTTTTAGTCACACACTACTTCTATAGGATTAGTGGGTTTGATGGGAGACATGCTATATTGTTCATTCATGTTGATTTTACTATTTGACCTGGGCATGTGGTCCTGCATCTGATATGTCAATCTGGAATTCTTAGATTGGGCCAGCACAGGGGCTACATAAGCTGAACCAGGATGCGTAAAGCTGGTGGATGATTTGACTAATGGACTCCCAAATATGGGTCTGGACCTAGGCTAATAGATGTGGAGATGCCCATAGGCAGCAGTGGCAGTGGATGGGGGCAGATGAGAAAGGAAAGAAGCAACTTACCAAGCAAAGGTAGCTAGGAACTAGGCATGTGGATGTGGAGATAGACTGAAGGAAATGAATTCCCCACTTGCTTGGCAAAGGTGACTTACAGGCAAGATTCATTCAAGGGCTGAGGGTCTGGTACTAGGTTTGTGGGTTTATAGATGGTGGAGGGTTTGAGACCAGGGTAATTCTCAGTGCCATTACTGCATTCAGTAAGCCACTGGCTAATGTTAGTGAGGCTAACATTATATCTTAATACAGGTAAATGCAAAGTGTAAATGATTAGGAAAATAAGAGCAGAAGAGAGGGCAAGTTTGGGGGAAGGTTTAAAGAAACCAGAAAGAAGACACATGAATAGCAACATTCTTAATTAGAATAAAAGAATTGATAGGACATAAAGTGGGTTTTTTAAATGTCATGAATGATGGCATTTATAAGCTGTCAAGGAAGTGGTCTTCGGCAGTTTGTGTAGTTGGCACTATATAATATTGTTAGCTTTAACCTCATAGTATTTCTGAGATCTCAGAGCCTGAGAGACTCTATTGTGAAAGAAAATTCTAAGTGATTTTCTTTATCTTGGCATACTAAGTGGATGGTAAGTAACTGGTAAATGTCAGTTCAATAATAAATGTCCAGAGTCCTCACAAATTGGTCACAGGAGTGGTACTTTTCTGAGAATTTGAACTTGGCTATATGGACACTCTGTCAAAACAAAGAAATTACCATTAAGGCCATGAAAACAAAGTCAGGTTCACTAAAATAGGAGGTGGGTACATGTGAATAGCAGACTAACACTCACCCAGTGCTAGGGAAATAAAAATTAAGGGATTCCTGGTGCTTAGTAACCAGCCAGCCTAGCCTAATTGGATAGTTTCAGGTAAGAGACACTGTCTCACAAACCAAGGTAGATGGCCATCTTGAGGAAGAACATCTAAATTTTATCTCTGACCTCTCCATGCATGTGCACACATGAACACACACACACACACACACACACACACACACACACACACTAACACAGACATGAACACACAAAAGAAGAAGGTGACTCACCAGATTCAGGTAAGCACTGAAGGGGACAGCAATGAAATACAGGTACAACTGAGGCAGGGATTGACACAGCTGTTGCTAAATAGTCCAATGACAGTACAATGTGATGACTGAAAACTTGATACATTTTATAGATTTTCTTGTTCTAAGAAGGAAATTAAAAATAAAGAAAAGGAAATGACTAGAAATCAACCAGTGATGTTTAATTAGAGCAAGGGATACCACTATCAGTTTATGGTTTTACTGCATTTACTGATAAATGCCTACAGAAATAGATGTAAGTGTGTATACTTGTATCTATGTAAGTATGCACACTTCTTATGGCTTGATCTGTACAGAGAAGATATGGTGGTTTGAATGCAAGTGGCCAAAATAGGCCCATAATAAGTGGCACTATTAGGAGATGGGGCCTTGTGGGATGAAGTGTGTCACTTGGGGTGGGCTTTGAGGTTTCAAATGCTTAAGCCAAGCCCAGTGTCACTCTCTCTGCTTGCTGCCTGACAATCCATATTTAGAACTCTCAGCTCCTTCTTCAGCACCATGTCTGTCTGTACACAGCCATGCTTCCTGCCAAGATGATAATGGACTAAACCTATGAAACTGTAAGCCAGCACCAATTAGATGTTTTTCTTATTAAGAGTCACCATGGTCATGGTGTCCCTTCCTAGCAGCAGCAACTGTAACTAACATAGAGAGCCAGGAAGAAATGAAATAGAAGTGGGTATTCCTGCCATCAAGATTTTGGCTTCTGGATATCATTCTTTAGTAAACAAGTCTCTATGGAGAAGTGACTGATGTCAGACGAAAGATGGGGGAAATGTCTTGAGACTAGAAAGTAAAGAATGATAGAGGTAGATCAAAAAGACTAACTTAAAAGTATAATTTCCAGTGACCAAAGTTGGTTTAATTTTAGCAGCAAATAAGAATAAAACTGAATTTTTATTCATAAGGTGAGTATGTAGGATTCAATACTAATACAAATACAACTTGTGAAACAGAGAATTAAAAGCTGCCATTATCATACAACATAGCAATAATCCTTATGAGTGCCAATGGTGACTGGGAACATTAGTGTGTGACAGTTAGATGAAAATGTATCTACGTAATCTCTGCAAATCTTCCTCCAAGGAGAAAAGGGTAACACTATAGTTTGGGAAATTCTGGCTGACAAAGCCCTCAGAGTTCATAGCAGTGAAACAGAGGATCACATGTCTGTTACAGGATATTTGATCCCATTGTGAACCCAAAAATTATGAACTGTAGAACTCTGTTTCTCTAAAGGTTTTTTTTTTCTTAGAGCAAGTACAGAAAGCCATATTAAGAATAAATTATTGGTATTGAGCTAATTTCACTTATGGTATTTAGCTTTTCATTTAATGCTTCTATGTTTAGGCTGTCTGGAGAAGCACTAAACAGGGTTCTAAAGCCTTCTATTATGGTAGTTCCCATCCTTAATGGTCTCTTAGAGGACATTTCAGGTGACTTAATTTGTCCACAGCTGGAGTGATCTCTGTCTGTGGAGTTGTGCCCCAAACTGGTTCCCAGAATATTATTTAAAGAAGGAAAATCACAACTGTTCTATTTTACCAGTAAAGACTCGGGAGCCAAGTGCTGGGTGAAAACCTGCTGGCTCAGAGAGGCAGAGAAAGTAACCAGCTGACTTTCCTTCTCAGCTCAGGTATAGGTAGAAAAACCCAAAAGGCTCACTAGCTCAACTGACAGCCCAGGATCAAAAAGCCAAAAAGAAAAAAAAAAAACAAAAACAAAAAACCCCAGAGCTGAAGACTTGCTAGTTCAGGGAGCTGAGGAGCTGACATCTAAGCCACAGCCAGAACTTGAGCTAATAGCCCTTTCTTCTTCTCCATGCTATTTTAAATGCCCCTCAACACGAAGTCCCACCTCCTCTTTAATCCCTGTCAGCTGGGTTCTTGCTCTGCCTCTTGATCTAGGGTTAATTTTATTAAACCCTGTGTACAGAAAATTCGTAGATTAAAGGCATATGCTAGGGCTCAACCACACCCAAGAAACAAGGTTTTCAGTTCACAATGGGATTAGATATCCTGCAACAAATGTCCTGTGTGATGCCCCACACAGGGGCATCCTATGGGAATTTGGTTATCCTATGGGAAATGCCTAACTTCTTCTGCCACAGGAAAACAAGGGATAAGCTAAAATTGACAGATGTACAATGGTAGAGATTCAGAGTCTTAAAGTCACAGAAGGCAGGGAAGCTGGAAGATTTGTTACAGATGACATCTCATCTAGTTGAGATTGCAGGCCAGGAGAAAGACATCATGGGGGAAGAGGCAAATTTTAATTCTAGCTGGGTGATGTGGTACATTTTTTTTTTTTAATCCAAGCACTTGAAAGGCAAGTTTTCTTTGAGTTCAAAAGCAGCCTGATCTACAAAACAAGTTTCCAGGTCAGCCAAGGCTACATGGTGAGGCCCTGTATCATAAATAAATAGCTTGGCTGTGTGAAGGATGTATATTGTAATTACGTCTTTTTGAAGCTTTTACCATAGTCCTAAAATATTTCAAACATCTTGTTTGTTTGCTGAGTTGGATGAAGGCCTAAAAGAAGCAGCTTATTAAGGCTTTCCAATCATGTTCCTCTCTTACAGTGATGTAAAATGAGAAATGTCCTTCCTACCTAGCAAGTCAGCCACTTTGGGAGCAGATTCTAAACTGTCAAGTCCATTCTGTGTGACAGGTCCTAAACAGCCTGTCTGTGTTCAGTTCTCCTCACTGAGTAATACAATCCTTGTTTCCACGATGCTCAGTAGCAGGAACTGAAATGTGATGGCCCCTCCCCATTGGCACGTAGACTACTACAGCCTCTTTTCCATGATGACAGATATTGAAGTAAGAGAGAATGAAACTTGAAAGAATGAAAATGAAATCAACGACCTGGTAACATATCCAAAGCATCAAGAATCTTCAGAAAGAGACCAAAGGTTTTCAGTCTGAGTTTCTGAACAATAAAAACTTAGATATGAGAAGAAATTTAGGGAACCTTGGTACTAACACTGCTTGGGAACCAGTTGGACATTCACCTAAAGGCTCCTTCTAGATGCATAGTTATTCCAGTGTAGGGTAGCAGAAAGATGCAAAAATTGGGAAATTATGCATGGCATTCTCTTAATACTCATTTCTGTACCTCTATATTGCCTTTCTGATGTTATCTACATGATGGAGTATTACTCTGCAATGAAAAATAAGGAAATCATGAAATTTGCAGGTAAATGGTGGGACCTGGAAAGGATCCTCCTGAGTGAGCTGTCCCAGAAGCAGAGGGACACACACGGTATATACTCACTCATATAGACATATAACATAGGATAAACCTACTAAAATCTGTACATCTAAAGAAACTAATCAAGAGAGAGGACCCCGACTAAAACGCTCAGTCCCCATTCCGAAAGGCAAGGAGGTTGGACATCAGAAGAAGGAGAAAACAGGAAACAACCTAGAAACCTGCCACAGAGGGCCTCTGAAAGGCTCTGCCCTGCAGACTATCAAAACAGACACTGAGACTTATGGCCAACTGTTGGGCAGAGTGCATGGAATCTAATGTAAGAAGTGGGAAATAGGAAGAGCTTGAGAGGACAGGAACCCCACAAGGAGAGCTACAGAACCAGAAATTTTGAACACAGGGGTCTTCCCAAAGACTCATACTCCAACCAAGTACCAGACATGGAGATAACCTAGAACCCCTGCACAGATGTAGCCCATGGCAATTTAGTGTCCAAGTGGGTTCCATAGTAATGGGAAGAGGGACTGCCTCTGACATAATCTGATTGGCCTGCTCTTTGATCACCTCCCTCTGAGGGGGGAGCAGCCTTACCAGGCCATAGAAGATGACAATGCAGCCACTCCTGATGAGATCTGATAGAATAAGATCAGAAGGAAGTAGAAGAGGACCTCTCCTATCAGTGGACTTGGGAAGGGGCATGCGTGAAGAAGGGGGAGGGAGGGTGGACCCGGGAGGGGAGGAGGGAGGGGCTTATGGGGGAATACAAAGTGAATAAAGTGTAATTAATAAAATAAAATAAAATAAAAAATTTAAAAAAATAGGGCTGGAGAGATGGCTCAGAGGTTAAGAGCACTGGCTCTTCTTCCAGAGATCCTGAGTTCAATCCCCAGCAACCACATGGTGGCTTATACCACCAATATGGGTGATGTGCAGGTGTACATGCGGGCAGAACAATGTATCCATAATAAATAAATAAATCTTAAAAACAAACAAACTAACTAAAAACCTCAAGGTATTTGTGAAAGACATTTCAGTGGTACATGTTTTATTGAAAGATTTAAGAAATTGATTTCTCAACATGGTAACTTTTTAACAAACCATAGCCCTAATACTGTGAATCTGATGCCTTTTGTGGAGGATTTTAAAATGTGTCCCTTATTTCCACAGAAAGTACATACAACATGAAATTTTCAATTCTCCACAGAACTGAAAAATCAGTGTGGATACTGTACTTTGAAACATGCATACAGCCTGGGCCTAAGGTGTTTCTTAATCATCCTTTTTTTTTTTTTTTTTTTTTTTTTTTTTTTTTTTTTTTTTTTTTTTTGTTTTTTTTTTTTTTTTTTTTTTTTTTTTTTTTTTTTTTTTTTTTTTTTGCAGGATCAGATAGCATTAGGAAAATAAGCCATGTGCATTACAAATGTGGCCTGGTGAAATTCAATATTCACGGTGACAATTTAGAATATGAGTTTCTTGGGAAGAAATGAACTCACCACTTGAATTGTACATCTAAATATCTTAAAGTCTGCAATAGGCTTATTAAAAGATTTTGATCCACACTCTTACTTCGAGTTCAAAAGGAAACCTACATTTTTAAAGTGTATTCCTTTTCTGGGTGTATTTACTTTGAACTATAGCATATAGTTTTTCTTATAAATCTAACTTGCCACTATCTGTTTTTAAGACTTGTAAACTTCAAGTGGTTATGATGTGTGAAGTTTGGATTAAGCTAAAGTTTTTAGAAAGCATGTGTTATGTATTGTGATTGTTTCGAATTTTAACATGGGCCAGCCCAAAACTTGAGTGTCTAGCAAAGTAATATACTGTACTCTGTTGCTGTAAAACACCACAGAAAATTGCCCTTTCGTATCATGCTAATAACAGACAAATGAAGCAGCTGTTCTTATTCTGAATGTACTTGTTTGAAAAACTTGCACAATTTAATGAAAACTTCTCCACTCATAAAACCTAAACTTCTCACACATGGAAAAAGTCATAATGTTTTGGCAAATATCAGTTTGTTAAGAATGTGAAAGTCTACCTGCTTCATAACTGGAATTCTATAATAATGGCATGAAAAGTGGTGGAAAGCCAATTTGGAAAGACCATGGCAAAGGGGGAATTAGCACTGTTTAAAAATATTCCTAGTCCTTTTCCTAATTTTTTTTTTTCTGTCAAGGAATAGTCAAACTATATTCCCTTTCCATTTCTTTCCTTCAGGTGTAAGTCTTGGGTCATCATTCCTCCTCAACGTAAATGATTTTCTCCTTAAAACAAGCCTCAAAGAAAGAAGTCGGATTCTTATAGGACCATTTTCTACTACTGTCAATCTGGAAGCTAAATGGTGTAAACACAGTGGAAATCCAGGCCCACAACAATCCACACCAAAAATATCCATGGATTTAAGAGGTGGTCTGCTACAGGTCTGTAGGGATCGGCTGTGTTTTCCCCATTAGTTTTTTAACTAGCGTTTTGTTTTGCTTTGTTTTGTTTTGAAGAACTTCATTAAAATTTTAATTTTTGTGTGACAAGAAAGTGTATAGTCAGACGGTACCCATTAAATTTTAACAGCATTATTGAAGAATGAGTCATAAACCATCTAATTTACCTATTTCAGCAGTATACTTCAATGGGTTGTGTTTTTCTTGTTTGTATGTTAGGGTGTGTGATCATTATCACCATGGTCAATTTTAGAATATTTCCTTCCATTCATTCATCAGTTGAGGGAGTTTCCTTATAAAAAGTGGAATCTTTCCACTTTGAAATATTCCCAAGTAATGCTTCTGTGAACATCTGCAGACAAGGTTTTCTGTGGCCATACATTTTTGTTCCTCTTGGTTGTATAACTGACAGTGAAAATGCTAGATCAAATTTTTGAAGGAGTAGAGTTTTCTAATCATAGTGTAGTCAGCCTGAAGCACAGTGTCACGGGAAATACATAAGACCTCATCATAACTGCAGGGTCCTTAGACGTATGATGGTCAGTTACTAAACCTGGACACTGGTTAATTCCCAACCTCTTAGTCATGTGCTTATAGCCAGATATAGAATATGTGAGCATATCTAGCTTATTTCTTGTTGACACTTAAGTTGCTCTCAACTTGATCGTTAGGCAATTTCATGTCCCAAGATTCACAATGATAGAAAATCCAGGTGACTAATTTATCAGTAAAGGGAGTATGTTAAATATAGATCTTTTAAGATCATCAAATAGTTGTAATCTTTCAACTTCTCACCTCTTTTACTGACATGAGCCACAGTTTGGGGAGATTCCAAAGATACTACTTTATGGCTTTTAAAAGGCTTTTATTTCTATCAGTAACCTTTTAGATGTGTGCTGCTTCACAATGTGTTTTAATTATACTATCTTTTTCCAAGGCAGAGAAGTACATATTAAGGACAGTAATGAGAGAGCAATAAAGTTTATTCTCTCTGTGTTCTAGACACTTAACATTAATCACTGTGTCACTGGTCATATAGCTGTTGCAGGGCTCTGCATTCTTGGGCTCTCAGGCTCCTGACACTGAACACTGGATTGCCACAGTGGAGTCATATGTTGACAGTCTCACTAAGCACAGACCCTGGAAACCTCCTATGTACAAGTCTGTTGTCAGCTTTCTTCTTCTCTCTTGTTAGAAAGCAGCCTTACAGCCAGGACTGTTTATCTCATTACAAATGGAAGAAGCTATTCCACGAGACTGGTTTTATCATCTTATTAATATTTGACCTAGATAATCTGTTTCCTAATTTCCACTTTAAGAAATGTTCTTCTTCCTCTTTGAGAAATTAAATCACAAATAGTACTTCACACCAGTGTAATATCACCATTAATCTACAGTTTAAAGTTTATTGTTATTCACATAATATGTAATATTGTTCTTGCTGTTGTTTATTCAAGTATTAGAATTTCAATTATTAATTATTAGAAATTATAGCTTATTGTCAGTAATTAAATTAAACATGATTACAGTCTCATATTAATTGAAAAATTATCATACCTAATAATCCTCTAGAGATGCTTATTTTTAAAGACTGTTAACTTTTTTATGCCCTTTTAAAGGTTTTCTGGGGTCAAGAACATTTGAATTGCTTGGCTCTTCTGCATGAATTATTCAGTGAGTATCTTAAGGAGGAGGGAAAGTACGAAGTGCCAGTTCCTGAATCAGCACCCCACATGCCATCTTCTGTGGAAAAGACTCAAGCTTTTAAAACTGAACAAAGTTCAGATGACCTGCGCACAGGTGTCTTTCAGTACGTTCAGGATGCTGGTGAGTACAAGCAGCGTCAGCGTATAGGGCACGTGCCCAGGTGCAGTTTGCAGTGACTCACCCCATAGAACTGTGGGACACTTGACAATACACTTGCATACTTACAGCATAAAGGTAGTGTATGCCAGTCATGCTCTCTCTTGAAATTGACCTTGTCCACCTAAAATCATATTTAAACTGATCAGTTAGTTGTTTTGTGTGATTTTATTTTATTCTTTCTCAAAGAAACTAACATATTTCTTCTTAAAAATATACAATTTTGTTTTCATTTGGCAGAACCTTTGAGACTCCCTGGTATGTATGAGGTCTTGTTTTGTAGTGAAACAGAAGAAAGTCCAGGGATGATGTTATGGAGGTACCCAGAGCCACGAGTGCTCACCCTTGTGCGTATTACACCTGTGCCTTTCAACACCACAGAGGACCCAGACATTAGCACCACAGACCTGAGCGATGTACTGCAGGTATGTAGACTCTGGCTTTTCCTTTTCCAAAATAAACGCTTGTGAGAAAATGCTGACCATTCATGAGGGAAAAGCATACTTCCTGCATCAGTAATAGCAAAAATAAGCATAGCACTTGTTTACTGTATATATACACATGTGTGAAAAGGAGAGCTACAGTTTGATGTCTCTGGATCACCTAAAGTAGTAGTACAGATCTGCAGTAGTTCCAGGAACCCAGGAAGTTGTAGGAAGCTTGGCAATTCTCAGCAGCCAGAGTCAGTATCAGGTCATGCATCAACAGTGTGGATGAAGGGACAGGGGAGGACAGGCAGGAAAGATGCTCTGATGCCATGTTCCTGAGATCCTGGGGATGTCTTCATATTCTGCCTATGAGGAACAGAATTTAACTTGGGGCTGGGAATAGGTCTTCTTGATAGAAACAACTCTTAAGTTGCAATCTTAGAATCATACAAATTATCTTGTCTCCTCGGAGAAATTGAGAACAGAAAATATGTAGAATTGGCTACATAGATTTGGATAAACTTGGATTATTTCCTGTGTCAAACCCTAAAGCTGCTCTTGATTAGAAAGCAGCTGCGACAGCCTCATGTGTTGGGAGCTCAGTGTAGCACAAAAAGTTCTTTGGTTGTTGAAGGATAGAAAAGTCACTCTACTTCACCTTTGAAAGGGAACCTTCCTGTTGTTACAGTCATTTTATTGTGATAGTTTCCAAGTCTGTGCCGGAGGCTCTAGGTATAATGTTGAATGGCTGATCCTGGATGAAGTGGAAGTATGAAAGGGGTGCTCTTGGGCAGTTTGGTGTAGCACAAATGCTACACAGGCTCTGAAGTCTCCTCTCCTGTCCCTTCATATTACCAACTCAGTCTCCTAAGCAAACTTCTGATCTCCTTGAGCTTCAGTTTCCTTGGCTAAAAGTAACAGTTGCTGTTATCAACCTTTAAGAGTAAGTATCAGCTACGACAATTAATGGGACATTACAGGCAATATTATTTTGTTGTTGTTGTTTTGCTCTTTTACTTTTCTTTTTTTATTATATATATTATAATTTATTATAATTTATTCAATTTGTATTCCAGCTATGGCCCCCTCCCTTGTCTTATCCCAATCCTACCCTTCCTCCTTCTTCTCCTTCCACCCTCTTCTCCTCCCATGCCCCTCCCCTAGTCTACTGATAGGGGAGGTCCTCCTCCCCTTCTATCTGACCCTAGCCTATCAGGTCTCATCAGGCCTGGTTGCATTGTCTTCCTCTGAGGCCTGGCAAGACTGCCAAGGGGAGGTGATCAGAGAGCCTTCCACTGAGTTCATGCCAGAGAAAGCCCCTGCTCCCCTTACTAGGGACCCCACTTAGAGACTGAGTCTATAGGCTACATCTGAGCTGGGGTTTTAGGTCCTCTCCATGCATTGTCCTTGGTTAGGGTATCATTCTCTTCAGGAACCCCAGGGCTCAGGTTTTTTGTTTTTTGTTTGTTTGTTTTGTTTTTTTGTTTGTTTGGGTTTTTTTGTTTTTGTTTTTTTTTTGTTGTTGTTGTTTTTTTTTTTTTTTTTGCTCTGTTGGTCTCCTTTTGTATATCCTGTCCCCTCCAGGTCTTTCCATCTCCCCCTTCTTTCTTAAAATTCCATGCATTCTGCCCAAAGTTTGGCTATGAGTCCCAGCCTCTGCTTTGATACCTCAATCAGTAGAGTCTTTCAAAGGCCCTCTGTGGTAGGCTCCTGCCCTGTTTCCTGTCTTCTCCTGCTTCCAATGTCTATCGTTTTTGCCCTTCTGAATGAGGATTGAGCATGTTCCCTAGGGTCTTCCATGTTGTTTAGCTTCTTTAGGACTATAGACTTTAATATGTTTACCCTATATTATATGTCCAATAACCATGAATGAGGGAGTATATACCATGTGTGTCTTTCTGTTTCTGGGTTACCTCACTCAAGATGATCTTTTCTACTTCCCACCATTTGCCTGTAAATTTCATGATTTCCTTGTTTTTAATAGCTGAGTAATTTTCCGTTTTATAAATGAAATGTACCACAATTTCTGTGTCTATTTCTCCATTGAGGGACATCAAGGTTGTTTCTAATAAATGCCTTTACACATTGTACGGTCTTAAATATTAATTTCTCTTCTCTGATCATCTTACAGAAACCCCTAGAGACTAGTAAGAGACTTCTCAGTGACATCTCAGCCTCCTTCTCCTATCCAATTCAGCATTCTGAAGTTCTATAGGAACAGATGGATCATATGATTCCCTGAGTGAAACCTTCAGTTGCTCTGTCACCCTGCTGTCTGCCAGGGTGACAGCCTGGTTGGCACTAGATATAAAACATGCTTTAGTTAAACTAGCCTATTTGATATTCCCCAAACCAGTCTTAACTACCCATTTTTCTCTTGTCTACTAGTTTGATTTCTGTTGTTATGACACACACCATGACCAAAACCCCTGGGGCAGAAGGGGTTTATTTCAGCGTACACTTCCAGGTGACAGTCTACCACTGAGGAAATCAAGATGACAGCTCAAGCAGGAACTGAAGCAGAAGCCACAAAGGAGCACTATTGGCTTTCTCTCCTTGCTCATGATCAGCCAGCTTTCTTATACAGTCTGGACCTACTTGACTCGGCCATTCTGCCCACAGTTGGCTTGACCTTCCCACATTGTTTAACAATTGAAAAAAATGTGCCAAAGACATGTTCATAGGCCAATCTGACCTATGTAATTCCTCAACTGGTTCTCTCTCCCCTGCTGTCTCTAATTTGTGTCAAGTTGGCAATAAAAAGTAATCATAAAATAAAGCAAGGCAACACACCTTGGATTTCTCCTTTCCTGGAAACTGAAATCCTGTCTAGTTTTTTTAATAGCTAACATTCTGTCTGTCCCTTGAAGGCTTCTTGAATAGCATGTCTAAATGTTCTACCCTCTTCCTGAAATCCTGGAGCATTTATGCCACTACTTAGGTATTGTTTTTTCCTGTCCCTTGACGGCTTCTTGAATAACATGGCTAAATTGTGCTATCCTCCTCCTGAAGTCCTGGAGCATTTATGCCAATATTTTGAAAATGTTTTTCACTTTATTCATTACCTTTTCATTCTATTTCTCTATATCTTCTTTCCTTCCTAATTTATGAATCTCAAAAAAGGAGTCATATTTAACTTACCATTGTGTTCCGTATAGCCAATGCAGTAGTTGCTCAAAAATTGTTAGGGGTAAATACATAGATGCTGAGGTTCCTATTGCCTGCTCTGCACAAATGTTTCATGGTTTAGTATACTGTGGTGTCAAAGTGTGTACATTGATTTCTAAATTGAGCTGTGTCAAGAAGTAGCATACTGTTCTTCAGTGGCATCATCTGCCATGAACACATTACACAAAACAGGCTCTTGTGAGCTATTTGAATGTTTTTATTTCAACCAAGACCATTTTCACTAACAGACTAGTTTCTAAGAACCAGGATAAGCTGGTGTTGGCCTTATCCTAAAAGCAGAATTGAGTGTTGATGACTTTTTTCCTTCATGGCCATTAGTTTACTAAGAGTTTAAGCTACTGACTCTTCTGATTCATGGGCTGACATACCATCATGACTAGTGGATTTATAAACAAATTCTTCATATTATCTTAGTTAATTTATTTTGGAATTCTAGAGGAACAGCTAAGAACATGCCAGTATTACTCATCTAACCATAGGTTCTAAATGAAAACCCTGAATTTAATGCTTATAGAAACCAAAATGAACTTATTTATAATTTTATCACATAAATTTTAAGGTTATAATACTAACATGCCAACAAAATTAGGGTCTGTAAAGTAAAATACAATAAAAGTGTACATGGTATTATAAGTAAGAAGTAGGGTTAAATAATGCCACCAACCTGAAAGGAGTTTTGTGTTACAAATTGGCTTAAGTATAAGAACTTTCTGGTGTTGTGATTATGGCTGGCAGTTTTCAGGTTTCCCTCTCCCTCACTTCTCTCTATGTATTAAGGATTCTCATTTTCAAAGTCTACTTTTTAGAAATGGCAAGGGATTTTTTTGAGACAGGGTCTCCCTGTACAGCCTTGGCTAACCTGGAATTTGTTGTAGACCAGATTGTGCTTGAACACACAGAAATCTACCTTTAATTCCAGCACTTGGGGGACAGAGGAGGCAGTCAACAGAGCGAGTTCCAGGATAGCCAGAGCTATGTGGAGAAACTCTGTCATGAAAAATAAAACAAACAAACAAACAAACAAAAACTATGACAGCCCAGGTTTAAAGGCATCTGTCACCAAGCTTAGATGGATATTTTAATTTTCACATAGATCTATTATGATACTTTTTATGAGACAGAATAGTATTTAGCTTGACTGATTGTTATATGCAGCATGTTAACAAGAAAAATAAGTACAATATTGATGGAATAAGAACAAAATTTTAAAATGTCTTTTTTAAAGTTTTTAAGGTTTGTTTCGTTAATTTTAATCATGTCTATGTATGTATGTCTACATGTGGGTATATACAGTTGAGGGCTGGTAGCTATGGAAGACAGAGTCATAAAGTCCGTTGTAGCTGGGGTTTCAGACACATGCAATGTGCTTGATGTGGGGATCTTGAGTTGAACTCAGGTCCTCTGTAAAAACAGCACATGCTCTCAACCACTGAGCTATCTCTTCAGCTATCTCTTTCAGATATTGAAAATATCTTTAACTAAGTGTTTTAACATTTTATGTTAGTAGCAAGTTTATTTCTCCCACTTTAATTTTCCCTTCAGATGTCAAAATTCCCCAAGCTGAATCATTTTTTTCCTTAGTAAAATCTTCAGACTTAGTGTATAATTCTTCTGAGGAAAAAAACATGTTTATAATTTCCCAAAGGTGTCTGCACAGGGAACAGGAGGAAAGAAGGCAAAGTGGTGTCATTTGTTTATTCTGATGGAGAAAGAAAATCATATGCTAAAGAAGTCAATTTACTTGTGCCCAGTTATCTTTCATGTTTTCAGTTTAAACATCAGGACAGTTGGTTTTTCTTTTTGAAGATCCATTTGTAATTATGTGTATATGTGTGTATCTGTGTGTGGGGATGTGTATATGTGAGTGCAGGTGTCTGAGGAGGCCAGAAGAGGGTGTCAGATCTCTTACTGTCATCCATCCAGTAAGGGTACAAGGAACTGAACTTAGGTCCTCTAGAAGAACAGCAAGTAGTCTTAACTGCTGAACCAACTAAAGTAACACTAATATGATTGTAGAAATCAAAGTAAAGCCACATTGAATAAATAACAAAATATTTTTTTATGAAATGGACATCATCTCCATTTTATTACTGAGACCTAGAATGGTTAATGAACTGTGTCTGACTCAGAATCTGTAACAAATTCTGTCATAGCTTCATTCCAGTCTTTCTGACTCCAGTACTCTACATAAAAATATAGGAAGAGAATATTCTAGACAGTTTACCTGAGTGACAGTGAGCTCCAACCTTTTGGGAAATGTGGAGGAAAGTAAAGAAAATTGTCCTTTTACTTTATCAAGAAATAATTAGCCAATAATATGTCAAAGTAGTTTTGTTTATTTGTTATTTGTTTTGTTGTTGTTGAAAGAAATTAATTTTTCATTTGCAAATGGTTATCAATTGGATATAGTTTCTGGGTTAGAAATGGTAGCTTGTGTCCACTTACTCTCTTAGCCCTGGGACCCCATCTGGCTTAGATATGTCCATATGTGTTCATATGTGCCAGTCCTGTTGTCTGCAAAGCTCTGTTTTCCTGGTATATTTTATCCTCACTGGCTCTTACACCCTTTCTACTTCCTCTTCCACAGAGTTGCCTGAGCCCCAGGGAAAGGGATTTGATGGAGACATCTCATTTAGTACTGAATGTTCTAAGATCTCTCATTCTCTGCACATTGTCTGACTCTGGGTTTCTGTGATTGTTCCCATTTACTGCAGGAGAAAGCTACTGTGACGGTGGCTGAGTGAGACACTGATTCATGAGTATAACAGAATGACATCAGTCTTTTTTTTATTGTTGTGTTCCTTTAGTACAATAATAGTATTTGGTTTGCCCTAGGTTTCTGGCCTATCTGGTCTTGGGTTCTGTTAAAAGAAGAAGAAGAATACCTTGAATTTACTGCTAGAAAAAAAAAAAGCCCTGTCTTTTGGGAAGATTATTTTTTGTGTTCATAGCTTGTAAGTGTCTTAATAATTCTGATGAATGCTGGCTCTTGATGTGGTTAGTATACGGAATGCTTTTACTGAGAAAGTGATTGTCTGAGGAGACACTGCCTTTCCCACAGTTATGCCACCAGTGGCTTTTGGGTACTTTGTGTGATAGAGGAAGAAACTCCACTGAAGGCAACTTGAGCAAAAGTAGGGAGAGTTAATATCAAGATACTGTAGGGAGGGCAGCCCTTGAGGGCAAGAACAAGATTATGAGGACAGTTCCAAGATTAGAATGGAGTCTAGGAACCCCAGGGAAGTACTTTTGGCAGAAGGGCCATCTCTGGCAGAGAAGCTCTAGAAAGACTCCTAAAAAAAAAGAAGAAGAAGAAGAAAGGAAGAAAAAGGGGCTGGAGAGGCAGTTCAGAGGCTAAGAACACTGGCTGTTCTTCCAGTGGTCTTGAGTTCAATTCCCAGCAACCACATGGTAGCTTATCATCCATGATGAGATCTGGTACCTGCTTCTGGCCTGCAGGTACACATGCAGCCAGAATACTGTTTAAATAATAAATTAAAATAAATATTTTTTTTAAAAAGGAAAGAAAAAATAGAATATGTTTTGTTTTTCCTTTTGCACCTGCCGAGATGATTCATGTCACTTTAATCCCCTGGTATATTCTCATGTCATTCTAGATATATATGAAATCATTTCTTGTCACAGTGGCCTTAAAATCAGTGCCTCCCTTGGCCAGTGCAGTGGCTTTGTGGCACAGCAATTTCATAGATTCACAATGCTGGTGAGGAACCGGCATTTTACATGTCAGTTTTTATTTTTTAAGAGTTTGAGCCAGAGTGCAGGGAATCTTATATCCTGGAGGGGACAGGAGCTTCACAAGGAGAGCAACAGAACCAAAAATTCTGGGCACAGGGGTCTTTGCAGAGACTAATATTCTGCAAACAAGGACCATGCATGGATATAACCTGGAACCCCTGCACAGATGTAGCCCATGGCAGCTCAGTGTCCAAGTGGGTTCCCTAGTAAGTAGAACCGGGGCTGTCTCTGACATAAGCTCAGTGGCTGGGTCTTTCATCACCTCCACCTGGGGTGTGCAGCTTTCCCAGGCCACAGAGGAAGACAATGCAGCCAGTCCTGATGAGACCTGATAGTCTGGGGTCAAATGGAAGGGGAGGAGGACCTCCCCTATCTGTGGACTGGGGGCAGGGTTGAAGGTGGGGTCTTCAGCTGGGATAGAAAATGAATAAATTATAATAAATAAAAAAAATAATTTTAAAAAAGTAAGAGTTTACAGTAAGGTGTATAGATGTCTGTGGGTTAGCACTGACTTGTTTTTAGTTCACTAATAGTGTTAAACCCATTGTTTATCTAAATACCAAAATAAAGCTTCATTAAATTTTACAGTTGGGGGGTTCTTTTATAAAATTATGTGGAAAACATTCCAAGTTAGGCATGTTTACTTGATATTATGAAATAAAGTAGTAAAGACTTTTACTGCTCTAAAATTGACTTTACAAGCTCCCTATAATTCTAGAGCACATGGACCCAACAGGCAGAGACTGTGGTTATTCACAATGTAATATGATTTGCCTCTTCCACACACAGCTTAGAAAGAGTAAAAGGAAATAGTCTTGGGTGTTTCTTTTCAGCAGCATTGGGCGGTGCACTTCTCGCTGCACATCTGTTCCCAGAATCCTGAGCTTTTTATTTTATAAGCACCTCCTGCCCACTGGCAGCTGTACTAATGTGTCCCAGAAGACTTTGTGCCTATCCATCATCTTTAAGAGGAGTGCTCAAAGCCAGATATGAGATTCATTGTTGTTGAAATGCAGAAATAGGAAAAAATATATATCTGGATAGGCCTAGAGGAAGTAAGGATCTAAGCCAGAGTCCTAGGAAGTGAGGAAAGGGAAAATGTTGTGTACCCAGTGGACACTAATAAATGTTTGTGGATGATGGACGGTTCTGGATTAGCTACTAAGAGTTATGACTTCCAGAAGCCACTGTCTCCTTTTTGGATGAAAAGAGGAAATAGAAAATAGAGTATTCCCTGAATACACTTCTAATCATTCTGTTTTCGTGATGTTGTAAAAGTCTGGAAAGATCTAGTAATAGATCCCACACAACTTCTGATCACCTCAGTAGGCAGAGATGAGGGGACCAGGGCTAGGTGCTGTAACGAGAGGGCTCTAGCTCTATTCTCAGGGAGCCCGTCACTTCCTAGGAGGGACAACAAGTACACAAAACAGAGCTGGCCATAACCTGATACAGACTATAGACAACCATAGAGAGTGCACCTTTTAACAAGCAAGTTTAGAATTCTGTGGTGCCACCGGAGCAAGGCTTCATGGAAGAGATGGATATGATGAATAAGTAGGATTTCAAGAACAAAGAAGGGGGAAATTTTTATTTAAAAACTCAATATCAGCACTGGTGATGTAGCTCAGCGGTGAGCACTTGTTTCTCACCTGTCAGGCCCTAGGTTGAAGTCCGAGGACCATTAAAAAATAAGCATGTTCAGAATTTTCAAATTAATAGAGAAAGTTTAACCTCACATTTCTAGGAAGAAAAATATAGTCTGCTTTGACAAGGACAGGCTGAACAAGGGTGGGGCCAAGAGAAGAGCAGTAAGCTATGCTCATCACTGACTAGTCGGCATTTCACTGAGGGAAAGGAAGTGATACATTCACGGAGTACCTAGTTTACACAAAGCACCAGATTTGCTAGTTTCTATGCCATGACTCTTCCATTGTTCCTAAAGCCCAAGGGAAGAAATATCATGATCTCCAATATAGATGGAAGGTAAGTGAGGGTCTAAGAAGTTAAGTAACTTCAGAAAGCAAGAAGGAGATAAAACTAGGACTTAAAGTGAGATTTTTACAAATCCTTAAGTCCTGTGTTTTGCTCTGACTACATGTAGACCATGGCGTTTAATTTTTATTGTATAACTTTATAAGGTATTGGCAATTCAGTCTTTGGAGTAGGATCAATGATCTGATAAAGATGGAAAGGAAAAAGGAAAGATAGACTGGAAATAAGAAACCTTGACAGGGCTGTCAGAGATGATGAAGGTTATAAATAAGGAAAGCAGATTTGATAGAGGGAAAAAGTATTTACAAGAGATACTGAGGAAAAAACAGACACGCCTTTGGCAACTCTTTTTTACTGTCTTTTTTTTCCACAATGTATTCATTATATATCCCGATTGAAGCCTCCTCTCTCAACTTCCCCCAGTCCCACCCTACCTCCTTCTCCCTATCACCTTCCCCTAGTCCACTGAAACCAGGAGGTCTCCACTACTGCCATCTACCCATAGCTTGTTAAGTCTCATCAGGACTGCCTGGATCCTCTTCCTCATTGGCCCGGCAAGGCCACATCATCATGGGTGAGTGATCAAAGAGCAGACATTTGAGTTCATGACAGAGGCAGCCCCTGTTCCCTCACTCAGAGATCCACAGGGAGACTGAGCTTTCAGTCAGCCACTCTAAGCAGGGGGTCTAGGTCCTCTCCATGCATGGCCCTCTGTTGGTGCATTAGATTCTGCAGGATCCCCTGGACTCAGATCTTTTAGCTTTGTTAGTCTCCTTGTGAGGCTCCTGTCCCCTCCACGATCCTTCTCTCTTCCTCCATTAGATCCCCTAAACTCTGCCCAAAATTTGGCTGTGAGTTTTAACATCTGCTTCCTGTTGGGTGCAGCCTTTCAGAGGACCCTCTATAGTAGGCTCCCATCCTGATTCCTTTCCCACTGCTTCTGGTGTCTATCCTATTTGCCATTCTGAATGAGATTTAAGCATTCTTCCTAGGGTCCTCATTAGTGTTTAACGTCTTTAGGTCTATAAATGGCTGTCCTATATTATACAACTAATATCTTCTAATAAGTGAGTGTATACCATGCCTGACTTTCTGTTTCTGGGTTACCTCACACAGGATGATATTTTCTAGTTCCATCCATTTGCCTGCAGTTTTCATGATTTCCTTCTTTTTAATAGCTGAGTAGTATTCCATTGTGTAGATGTGCCACAATTTCTGTATCCATTCCTCCACCAAGGGACATCTAAGTTGTTTCCAGATTCTGGCTATTACAAATAAAGCTGCTGTGAACATAGTTGAATGTTAGGACATCTTTTGGATATATACCCAGGAGTGTTTTAGCTGGATCTTGAGGTATTACTATTCCCAATTTTCTGAAAAAAAAAAAATAATAATAATAAATACACCAGATTGATTGCCAAAGTGATTTTACAAGTTTGCACTCCCACCAGTACAAATATCCTCTCCAACATGTGTTGTCACTTGAGTTTTTTATCTTAGCCATTCTGATGGGTATAAGATGGAATCTCAAGAGTTTAGATTTGCATTCCCTGATAACTAAGGATGTTGAGCATTTCTTTAAGTATTTCTCTGCCATTCGATAGTCCTCTATTGAAAATTCTTTGCTTAGCCCTGTACCCCATTGTAAATTGGATTATGTGGCTTTTTGGTGTCTAATTTCTTGAGTTGTTTATAGACTCTGGATATTAGCCCTCTATCATATGTAGGGTTGGTGAAGATCTGTTTCCATTCTGTAGGGAGTCGTTTTATTCTGTTGACAGTATCTTTGCTTTACACAAGCTTTTCAGTTTCATGAGATCCTATTTATTGATTATTGATCTTAGAACCTGTTCTGTTGGTGTTCTGTTCAGGAAGTTGTCTCCTGTGCCAGTGAGTTCAAGGCTCTTCCCCACTTTTTCTTCCAGCAGATTTAGTCTATCTGGTTTCCTGTTGAGATCTTTGATCCACTTGGACTTTAACTTTGTGCAGGGTGATAGATATGGGTCTATTTGCATTTCTCTACATGTGGACGTCCAGTTAGACTAGTAAGACAAATGTGACAGACAGATGTCAGCCCAGTGAGAAGGATGTCATGAGAGCATCCCACACTATGGAAATGAGGGGTGGAGCTGTACCAGGATCGTTCATTTTCAAGTCCTTCCGTGGATATGAAACCTGAAGCCAGCCCTGTGGAGACAGTTACGTGAGTCTCCTTGGGCATGTTATCTCCAAAGAGCACATGAGGTCACAGGGATTAACACTGACCTCTGGAACCTCCAGGCCCTATGAACTGTGTGTGATTCTCTGCTGAGAGTCCTGGAAGTGCTAGAAACCCTGATGGAGCTATTTTGTTCTGTGACAGAAAACGGAAATTGCCAATGTGCTAAACAAAAGCTCATCTCCTCTCATGGGAAATGCTGAAGTGGGCGATTTTGGACTGCCTGTGCACAGCCTTGCAGTCCAGGCACCATCACACTTGATGTTTGCCATCACCCAAGATGGCTGCACAAGCTTCAAACACTTTGTTCCTACTCTAGCCTAGGAAAAGGAAAGGACAGAGGCCGTTTTCCTCCCTTAAAGATGTTTCCTAAAGCCCACATCCTGTACTGCTATGCTGCCAAGATCCAGAGTCCATAATTAGGTCACTTGGCCAAACCTAGTTAAGGGAAAATTGGTGTTAATTTGCTGAAGAAGGAAAGAGGAGATACTGGAAGAGGAGAGCAGTCCCCACTGGCAGCCAGGATGAACCCCTAAGGACTTGTGTTCAGTTCTGTTTTTTTTTAATTCTTTATTAATTACACTTTATTCACTTTGTATCCCCCCTGTGGTTCCCTCCCTCCTCCCATCCCAATCCCTCCGTTCCTCCACCCTCTGCATGCATGCCCTTCCCCAAGTCCACTGATAGGGGAGGTCTTCTTTTCCTTCCTTCTGATCCTAGTCAATTAGGTCTCATCAGGAGTGGCTGCATTGTCTTCCTCTGTGGCCTGGTAATGCTGCTTCCCCCTCACGGGGAGGAGATTAAAGAGCAGGGCAATCAGTTCATATCACAGACGGTCTCTGTTCCTATTACAATGGAACCCATTTGGATACTAAACTGTCATGGGCTACATCTCTGCAGGGGTTCTAGGTTATCTCCATGCATAGTCCTTGGTTAGAGTATGAGTCTTAGGAAAGACCCCTGTGCTCAGACTTTTTGGTTCTGTTGCTTTCCTTGTGGGGTTCCTGTCCTCTCCAGATCTTACTGTTTCCCACTTCTTTCCTAAGATTCCCTGCACTCTGCCCAATGGTTGGCCACAAGTCTCAGCATCTGCATTGATAGTCTGCAGAGCAGAGCCTTTCAGAGGTCCTCTGTGTCAGGCTCCTGACTTGTTCTCTCTTTTCTCCTTCTTCTGATGTCCATCCTCTTTGCCTTTCTGGATAGGAATTGAGCATTTTAGCAAGAGTCCTCCATCTTGATTAGTATCTTTAGGTGTACAGATTTTAGTAGGTTTATCCTATATTATATGTTTATATGAGTGAGTATATACTGTGTGCGTCTTTCTGCTTCTGGGATAGCTCACTCAGGATGATCCTTTCCAGATCCCACCATTTACCTGCAAATTTCATTATTTCCTTTTTTTTTTTTATTGCTGAGTAATATTCCACTGTGTAGATGTACCACAATTTCTCTATCCATTCCTCCACTGAGGGGCATCTGGGCTGTTTCCAGCTTCTGGCTATTACAAATAAGGCTGCTACAAACATGGTTGAGCAAATGTCCTTATTGTGTACTTGAGAATCTTTTGGGTATATGCCTAGGAGTGGTATAGCTGGATCTTGAGGAAGTGCTATTCCTATTTGTCTGAGGAAGCTCCAGATTGCTTTCCAGAGTGGTTGTACAAGTTTACATTCCCACCAGCAGTGGAGGAGGGTTCCCCCAGTTCTGTTTTTATTTGCCCTAAAGCTCTCCTGTTGTCTCACAGTGGGATGAATCATTTATTCTGTTCGATGGTGAAGTAAGAGAGCTCACTTTGTAGTTCATTAAGTGAAAAGTCTGCTGAGGTAGAGTTAGATGCAACTCAAAAGTAAATGACATTTTGGAAATAAAAATAGTAAATAGTTTAAAATGCTAGCATTCCTTGCCCTTAAGAAAAGAGGTGGGGAAGGAATCTGTCAGTAACATATGCTTTTAGAGTAAATGGAAAACATTTGCACACTGGAAGAATACTGAAGTCATTTATGTCCTGTCACTTTATTTGATGGTAGAAATTTTATTAGCCTATTTCTATTTTCCTATTAAAGACTCTTACATTTAAGGATAGGGGAAGGAAACTTTCTGTCTGGAAACAAAGGACTATGTTTAATAACCAGAGTGTTTGATGTTTAATATTCAGCATTAAAAATGCTTGGGGAGAGCTGGGAAGATGGCTCAGCAGATATGAGTTCTTGTTGCACAAGCATGAGGACTCCAATTTGAATCCCTGATGTCACCATAAAAAGCTGGGTATGGCTATGTGTGTGCCTACAACCCTGAGCACAGTGGTGGGCAGAAGTAGGATCACTGGGGCTTGTGTGCTGCCAGCCTCTCTCAACCAATAGTGAGAGACAATCTCAAAGAAGTGAATTGGAGGGTGATAGTGCAGGACAGACACCCAGCATTATCCTGTGCCTCTACATACTTGGGCACATGTACATGTGCAGGCACCACATACACAAAGGCAAGGATACAAAATACAGGGAGTTTGGAGTGTAAAACTATCAACTGAAGCAAAAATAAATATCAATAGATATTGTATGGATTAATTTCCACTAAATTGGAATATCCTTCCTCCTTAGATCCACAGTAAAAATCATACTGAGCATTATTATTTCAGAGAAGAGCAAACAAAAATTGAGGGAAGTACAGAAAAGCAGTCTGTAACATACCTCTGTATTTTTTTTTCACTTTTTGTTTTTCTTTTTGTTTTTCAAGACAAGCTTTCTCTGTGTATCCCTGGCTGTTTTAGAACATTTACTATAGAACAGGCTGGCCTTGAACTAAGAGATCTGCCTGCCTCTGGCTCCCTTTAGTGCTGGGACTACTGCCACCACTTTAGTGCCACCACTGCCTGGCTTTTGGCTTTTTTTTTTTTTGAGGATTTATGTACTATATTTGCATCCTTCCCTCCCTCTTCCCCATGACCTGTTCTTCTAGATGTATGATACACATACATACTACTGCATCAAGTTAGTATTGCCTTAATTTGTATGTGTTTAGGGCTGACCCCTTGGAATTGAGGGCTCATCCTAGAATAAAAGAAAAAAAAATCAACTGGTTCTCCTCACAAGCCATTGACTTCCTATAACTCTTCACTCAAAGGTAGGCTTTGTGAAGTTTTAACCATCTATGCTACCATCTCAGTTGGTATGGTGTTTGCAGGTGTTGTTCAGATAGCCATATTGTTGAGGGTTCATGGGAGCAACATCCATGTCCTGACTAGAAGAAATGATCCACATAGCAGTTTTCCAGGTCATCAGCCTGTTTGAGTCTTCCTGCATTCCCTCTGCAGTGGTTACCTTGGGCCTTAAGTATAAGGATAAGGATGGTCCTAAAGACTTCCCATTGGGAGCTGATACCCTGAAGTACTTATTCTCTGCAGTTTGGGTTTCGTATGGATGTTGTTATCTAGAGAGAATAGTCTCTGCCTAAAAGAAGTTTCTTTGAGATGTGAGAACTACGTTTATCTGTGGAGGCAGTTGGAAACTATCGTACTTTAGTAATATGATATTAGTAAGTTAGTTCTCCTCTAGGGCCTGTAACCTTTTTATCCACTTGATCTTAGCTAGGTTTACAGTATAAGGCACGAGTTTTCTCTAGTTGAGTGGGATTTAGATCCATGTAGACAGATGTCGGTTGTTTCTAAGATAGAAGTGCTGCTTCTACACCATGAGGCCCCATTTTTAGGAGCACAGATTTGAGGGATAAAGTCTCTGGTTCCACATTCTAGGTCATCTGGTGACCATGTAACTTTTCTGTTCTTCAGCTCCCTGGTATATAAATTATGGGTAACACTGTAAGAGCACTTAGCACAGTGTCTAGCATGTGGGAGGGGCTGTATGGATGTAAAAGTTACTACGTTCTCCAAGGGCCTGCTCTAAGCAAGTGCCATTTTGTTCCTGGTCTTACCTAGACTATGAATTTTCAAAGACAATTGAGTTTCAAGAGAACTGCAAACTACAAGTACTTTATCCATTTCCTTCCTACCCTGTTGATGAAAGCATTCATCATTCATATGAAAAGTTTATTTGTTATGTATTTTGAGGTAAGTGCTTACAATTTCTTAATCCACCACCTACTTTTAAAGGGGGGATTGGGTGTGGCAAGATGGCCTAGTGGGTAACAGCACATGATAGAGCCTGACAACTTCTGTACCATCCCTGGAACCCAGAGTAAGAGGAGAGAACCAACTGTCAAACGTTCTTCTCTGACCTGCACACTTGTGCCATGGCATGTGCACTCTACACATAGACAATTTGCAGGCATTGGTTCTTTCCATGCAACACCGGTCTCTTGGAGCTCAAGCTCAGATCACCAAGCTTAGTGGCAAGTACCTTTACCCACTGAGCTGTCTCACTAACCCTTAAAGTGCGTTGTAGTTACTTAGAAATAATATTGGGTGTGGGGGTTGGAATGAGAAAGAGGACACATATGTAAAAGACATCTAGGGTTTCAGTGCCTAGACTTGGCCAGTAATGGAAGAAGAAAATTAATGATTCTTTCTGTTAGTTCTAGTTAACTAACAAGGTAGAATGTCACCATTAATGGGAGCTTAAAAAGACAGGAAAAATAAAGTAGTTTGGGAATTATGTTCATAGAATTAAAAACTGAAGCTATATGAAGTAGAAGTCACACTTAAAGAAAGTGCAGAGTTCAGAAATGAGGGAACTGTTGTTAGAACAAAAGACATTATATCCAGCAAGCATGTAGTGGGTTAGGAATTGGTGCAAGTGAACAGTGCCCTGCCTAAGTAAATACCTTTCCCTGGAACCTCAGATATGGGTTATCTTAAGAGTTGGTGCTCTATCTGAGTCAGAGAAAGCTCCTGCTCCCACAGTTAGGAGTCACACAAGAACATCAAGCTACACAACTGTAACATATATAAAAGGACCTAAGTCAGACCCATGCAGGTTCCCTGGTTGTCTGTTCAGTCCCTGTGAGCCCCTGTGAATCCAGGTTAGTTGATTCTATGGGTTTTCTTGACAAGCACATTTTAAAATTACTTCTTCTTTTCCACTAAAACTGCATTCTATAATGAATGCATTGTATTTCTTTTATAATTATGAAATAATGGTCTAATTTCTGCCTTATTATCCATATTATTGTTGAATATATCATCTTGCATATAAAACTGATCTAAATCAAAAGCGTGTGTGACATGTTTTTCTAAATAATGGTGTTAAAGTGTTTGAATATCCAGATTTGCACAAATCGATAACTACAGATGGCAGTGATTCTTCATGATTTTATCAGCTGCATAGGAGCATTGAGATACTCAGAAAGAGCTGAATTATGCATTGCTTCCAGATATGATTTCTGATGTCTTTTTTAGGTTTGTTTTTTGTTTTGAGTCATTTGTTGGTTTGGAATGTTGTTTTTTGTGCAAAGAATATAGAAGACTCTTAGCTAACTCTAGGAAATAACCATCAAAAGGCATTTTCAGTGGAGAGATGAAAGATGTGTTTGTTGCACGTGTTGTGTGTGTGTGTGTATGTGTGTATGTTCTTGTTGGGGGCAGAGGTCAAAGTCAAGTATCTTCCTCTATTGCTTGCCAATGTATATTCTGAGATAGGCTCTCTTACCAAACCCAGAACTCATTGATTGTCTGGGCTAGCTGACCCGAATTCTCTGCTGATCTTGTCATCTTTGTCTCCTTGATGGTAGTGTTACAGATACACACTGCCGTGGCCACCTTCTTTTATGTGGGCTCTAAGGATGTGAACTGAGATCCTCAAACTTGTGTAGTAAACATTTTACTAATGGAACCACATCTCCTTCCTTTACTTACTTGCTTGCTTGTCTTGCCCAAAGTGAGCTCAAATTCCTGACAATCTTCCTGCCTCAGTCTGCCAAATGTATATCACTAGAACAGCTTGCATTGCATTATTATAATCCTTTTAATTTATAATAGTACTCTCTTTCTGTGCTATGTATTTGCTTGTTTGTGAGGGGTTCTTTAACCTGGAAAAATCTATTGTGTGCTGTAGTTCACTGATTGTAGCTATAACACTTCTAACCACTTCCTTATCCATCCTGCTATTTGTAATCTTGCAGTTGGTATAGAAACTTGATTAGATGGAAGTTGAATTTTGGAAAGATTACTTTATAGGCAGGATAATATTCTTCCTAATGGCATCACAGTGGAAGGTGCAATGTGCCTGCTAACTTCACTTTCAGTGATAAGAAGATTGGCCAGTGTGATCCATCATATAAAGACCCCATTAACTTTTAAGCTGCTGTTATGGTATCTAGTAACATGTACTGTGTAATTTTCCTAACCCACAGACCTTAAATCCAGTAATGGTTTGTTTTGTTTTGTTTTGTTTTGTTTTTTACTGCATTCATGGACAATCCCTGTATTGCCAGGTTTGCTTGCAGTTGACCTGCATTCTGGCTTTGCTCTTGCCCATAGGCTGTGCACTCCATGTCTCGACATGGAGTTTGCTTAAGAATAATTAGCTAAGGCCATCTAACAAGTAAGTGAACAAAATCACACAGTCATGTAAATTTGGAGAGTTGTTTAATGAAAACTCAACTGTAAAACACTGAGAAATGGATAAGAGATTCAGACTACAATCAAACTGAACAAGAATGGCAATAACAGTAGTGTTGAATTATTAACAATAAATCAGTGCTAATGTCCTAGAGACTTAGTGTTTTTCTAGCCCCAGTTTTAGATATAAGCAAATGATTGATTCCAGTATTAGCATCCCTTTAATGAGATTGTGCTGGCTCATTTTACACAAAGCCATGATGTGCAGCAAACACCATTCCATGAAGTGAAACTATCACTGAACAATTCCTACAAGTCTCTACATACCTTGTCCAGAGCACAAAGTTGCTGTCTATCTGACCTCCCACCGTCCTTCTGAGTTCTATAATTCTCACAGTAATGAATTCCAATAGAGAGGAACTCTTGGGCTAGAGCTCAGAGTCTGTCTTCAGAGCCAGAATGGAAGAAAAGTTACAAAATACAGATGTCTGTCAGGGACTCAGTCCAAAGAGAAATGTATGTCAGAAGATAGAAATAGATATGTTATTCTACCAAAAAAAAAGTGTATTTGGCTTTTAGCCAGAAAAATTTTTCTTCTTAAATACTCAGATCAAACTACTATACCTAATGTACTATTGAGGTACAATAAAGTATGAGGTTAGAGAGACAGTCTTTAAAAGTCAAAGTTCATTATGTCCTAGTGAGAGCAGACTAGTTCTCACTTTCTCAGAACTACACCAGATTGTACCTGTTAAATAATCTGCAATCCTGGCAATTTTATCTAAAACTAAAATTGTTCTGATCTGCTCTGAAATCATTGGGTTTTATGTGCTAAGAATTTAAAATGGAATTCAAAACCTCCACAGTATTGTATAGTTACACATAAGTCAAAAATTTCCATACTCCTAAACACTAAAAGTAAGCTTTTCTGTTGTTGCTGTTGTTGTTGTTTTATTGGGATTTCTGTTACATTTATTTGTTTATTCTGTCTGTATGTGGGTGGGCACACATGTACCAGGTGTGGAGATTAGAGGAGAATTTGCAGGACTTGGTTCCAGTTGTGGGTTCCAGGGATCAAACTCAGGTATTCAGGCTTGGCAGCAAGCACCCCAACCTGTTTAGCCATCTCAGTGGTCCCTGTTTTATTGTTTCTTATTAAGGGGAAAGTCTCTAAGATCAATGCAATCTTTTAATTGCATATTGAACTTTTATGAATTGGTTATATTAGGAAGAACTTGTTCTTTATGAGATTTGGTTGGTTTTGTTTTGTTTTGTCTTCCCTTCAGTTTTTAAACAGTAACTTGTTTCAAGAGGCAGCAAATTTGGGAATGAGGAGAGTAAAGCAAGAAGATTCCTGGTTGCTCTGTGCAAATTTAAGAACAGTGTGTAGATGCTCATGCTGGGCAAGGTTCTGTTTTTATTCTTATTCCTCTATTCATAGTATAGATTAGTCCTCTGTTTCACACCTTTTTTCCCCCGCTTTCCATGAATCTTGCTAGAAAACCAGAACAGCTCCCATTGAAGTCTGCTTTGCACTCCTAAACAAATTTTGTGTCGGTAGCTTTAGTTTTAGCCTATGATATATGAATTTGACCGAATGGTCTAAATAATAGCATTTCCAAAACGAATATTTTCCACATCACATTCTTTTTTTTTTTTTTCCTACATGATGATCTACTTAACAAGAACTGGTCACCAACAAATGGACAGAGTAGCCAGTCATTCTGAGAAAATTTGCCTCTCTAGTTAAAGACTTAAGAATTAGAGATAGCAATGAGAACTTTCTTTGTTCTCTTAGCTGCCTGGAACATGAAAATGATCTAGGTGAACAGAGATGTGCTTTCATATGTTCAACTGGGATAAAAAGGCATGTTTTTTATATTTTATGGCTGCTTTAGTAATAAATCAAGAAAGTGTAAGGTTAACACTGATTGGCACCTAAGTACTGTATGTTACTGTTTTAGACAAATTTGATTTGACAAGAAATAGGAAGATGATATACATGACTACTTTTTTTGCATTCTACTTCACTATAATATTGAGGTGACCACTTATAATATGATTTTCTTGATAAAATCTCTTTATTTAATTATATTTAAAGAAATCCTTTAAGATACTAAGAACTAAAAAAAAGATTCTAAGAACTTTTATATTTTGTGAGCAAAATTTAATATACATATGACAAAAAGATTATATTTACTAAATATAAAAAGGTTATATTTATTAATCTCTTGAGTTTATACTTAAATACATATAATCCATGTTTTTCAAAGGTAGTTCACATTGTATGTGCCAACTACACCATCATTCTTGGTAATTTGATTTATGAGTGTTTGAAATGTGATAAATCAGATTTAAAGTGGTATTCATTTTGTATTCATAAGGAAATCTTTCAAGGTCAGAGAGGCCTTATCATGAGCCCTAAGGATAGTCGGGTGCATCCTGTATCTTTGAACTTATGTTCATTTCTTGATTCTTTGACATAAAGCCTTGTATGACATCTTGTATCTCCAACTAGGCTAGGAAATTTGCCCTTTTTTAGAACACTGATATTACCTTGGTGTAGTGAGAATTTTGTATATTTGGTTTCTTTAAAAAACACAGAAATAGCTGGAAAGATGGCTCAGTGGTTAAGAGCACTGTCTGTTCTTCCAAAGGACCCGGGTTCAATTCCCAATACCCACAGGCAGCTCACAACTGTCTGTAAACTCAGTTCCAAAGGATCTGACACCTTCACACTAATGCATATAAGATAAAAAATTTAAAAAAACACAGAAATATTATAAGATTGTTTTCATTTTCATCCCAGCTGTCAGCATATGGGGCTGCTTTGCAGCAGCTGACTGTGGTCTGCCTCGTGCTCTAGCAGAAGCATGATTTTGCCAGCATGATATTCTGGGAACTTTTCAGGGGATATATAAATGCTAGAGGCCCAATGGATGGCTTGCTGGTTGGTGGTTGGATGCTGTTGATTGCTGTTGGTTGCTGTTGGTTGTGGTTTAAGTAGTTGTGTACAAAGAAGAAACAACAAGAAGAAATTAGATATCCTGGTGGCAAAGGTCAAACTTGCCCCAAGGAGCTTGATGCTCCTAATCAGCAGAAAGTAGTCTAATGAAAATGTCACCCCCTTTTCCCTTTCCCCCTCTTTCTCTCCTATCTAGTATTAGGGGATTGAAAAGGTAGGAGGGGTAAAAAAAAAATGTAATCTTAACTTGTTATATCAGCATACAGATAATCTTTTTATTAAATTTAATTTTTATTATTTTTCACAATTTTATTCATTATATATCCCAATTGAAGCTCCCTTGATCAACTTTTCCCCAGTCCCACTCCCTGCCTCTCTCCCCATCCGCTTCCCCTAGTCCACTGAATGTACAGATAACGTTTAATGTGAATTTTTTGTTTGTTTTTACCAGTAATAAAAAAGTGGAAAAGCAAGTGTTATATTATTGTAAGATAATTTATTTGATGATTCATGTTCCCTTTTTGACAATCATGACCTTTCTTCCCCTTTTATGTATAACTGAGTGTCCTAACTCATGTTAGCAAGAGAGTCTAGAGTGTAGGTACCCTTTCCAGTCTTCTGAAACAGTATAAAAAATAAAAAGTTAGCATATTTTCTGTGGGTTTTTGTGAGCATAATGAATCCAAGTTTAATATGCTTTTTATTAGAAATTTTAAAAATGGTTTGTTGTGGTTCCAGGCATTTTTGTCAGGTATTATTGTAACTTGTAAAAATCTGCATATATATGCTTAAATTCTGTATCTCATCTCACACTGAGCACAGTGCCTTACATGTAATAAATGTGAATTGAATGAATTAAAAAAAAAAAAGAAAGAAAAGGCAGAAGGAAGAAAAGGGCTAGAAAGGGGTGGAAGAAAAAGAACCCACAATGTAGCAAATGGCAACTAAGCTACATCGTGGGTCTATTCGTATTATAGATTCTATCCTTTACTTTGCCTTCTTGAGAAGAGAGGTTACATGCTATTTATCTTTGTTCTCCAATGCCTAAGGTAGTACTAAGTAGATAAAAATTATGCCTAAGTAGAAACTAAAAAAGAAGTAGACTTGTCTTACTTATTAAGCCTATTTCCTGGAGGTGATGGCCACAGGAAAACCTTGGTCTGTTTAATTCGTTATAGTCTGGACTTTACATACTGTCACCATTTTCTGTGGGTCTGTGAAGGCTGGTGAGTGAGTAGAGTAAAGCCAGGGAGGACCTTGTGGTATTTCTGGTAAAAAATTAAGACATAGAACCTGGAATTGATGTTCATCTGCACCATGTTCCCTCAGAGATACAAGGCATCCCAGAATCTCAGAAACTAAAGTTCCATTCTCCACACGCACAACCGGAGATGCTTTTATTAAGTACAATAAATCTGTTATCTCATTTTGAAGCTCCAAAAAGGAGTGACTTTTAGCTTAAGTGGTTAAGAAGGGTTTGATTTTTGGCTTTCACTTTTCTAGGAAGTATAATGAGTAGTTTTGAAGAAGGGAGATTTGGGGAAACACTGAGGAAATAAAGACATAGCATCTAAAGGCCTGTGCAGTGTAAAAGCAGGAAACTGTTCTGCATGAAGAGCTAGGGACCAGAATTGGGGCTAATTCCTTAGAAATTTGCAGACAAGTTCATTTTGATGAGTCCAAATTATTCTCCTCGAATATTTACGCAAAAGTATCAGAGATCAGCCAGGCTTCTCATTAGTTTAAGTGTATCATCCAGTCTGTCCTATATTCAGGAGCCGATTGTGCAGGCATACATGTGTCATGTATATGTAGTTTTGCGTTTTCTTTTTTCTCTTTCCTGATATCTACAAATAACTTTTTTTTCTCATCAGAATCAGCAATCTTCAGTCTATCTTGCCTGTTTGTCAGAATCTCTGTAGAATGCTAGTGTTTTTTTTTGTTTTTTTTGGGGGGGGGCATCATCTCTTGCTCTGGAGGTTATGCTGTGTTAGTTTAGACTATGAAGACGAACTCAGTTTTCAGAAAAGTATGGACTAGAATTTGTACATTGTGAGAAAATACGTTTTTAAAAACACATTTAAATCTTTGGTGACAACTAAGGTATTTACTAATTTTTTTATTATATGTTTCTGGGTTTCTGGAAGTCAAGAACTGTGTGTGCACTTTCCTGATTGCGGTTCCCACCTTTCTCTTGTCCTGGAAGCAATTTATTAATACTGATAAACTAAGTGTAATCTATAAGGTAACTAACAAAACCATGTTATCCATATATTTTTAATTGTTTTATATACACTTATTTCTGTGTGATGTGAGGCATATGTATTAATAGCTACTTTATGAAGAAATGTGATGAGTATGTTTTACCCTATTTTAAAGTTAATAAGATAATCATTGAGTTTTCAACTATGCTGTGCACAGTAGACTATTTAGATACAATGGAATAAAGTTCTTGACTACTTAGAGATAAGATTATGAATTTATGGTTTATAGTAGCCTTATTGAAAGAAGACCTAAAATAGTATACTTGTCTCTGTTTTAACTTAGTTTTTACTCAGAAGTTCTTAATATATTGTTATTACTCCCTTTTGGGGAAGAATATGATCTTAAAAAATGTCATATTATACGCCTGCATTTGCTTGAAACCTAGTAGCTTGATCAACTGATAAGATGCCTGGATCATATGTTAAGTTTTCTGAAATACCAACCCAAACAGAGTTCCTAATAAAAGAATGTTACACATTTCCTTTTAAACATTAAAAATTTATTTCTCAGGGCTCTTAAATTACCATATTCTGATACCAGGGGAAAATAAAATCTGGACTTAGAGTCTTGTTTGTACTTAGAGGTTTTCCGGACAGGAAAGGAGTCTCGGTGCAGTGCAGTAAGCCACAATACCAGTGGGGCATTACAGGTGGCGACTCCAGCTGTGCCCTCACCACATCGTAGTATAACTGCATGCTGGAATATTTCCTGTGCAGAAACAGAGTTTGCTTAACTTTGTTTCCCAAGAGTAGATCATATTAAAATGTTATAAAATCATGATTTCCTGCATTTGAATACTTGTGGTTTCTCAACTGGTTCCAATATTGTAAGTGTGTGTGTGTGTGTGTGTGTGTGTGTGTGTGTGTGGTGTGTGTGTGTGTTCTCATATGCCTACCCATGTGACTTCCATTAACTGAAGATGTATAGAAGCTTTTCCTTCTTTAAAAAGGCTAAAAGTCAGCTACATGTAAAAGAAATAAGCAGAAACATTAGAGGTTAAAAACATTTGTATTTTATCTCATTAAATGGTAGATGTTTACAATTAAGTAGAAACACAAAGTATGCAGATTCTGTAGTCAAAATACATTTTTCATTAACTAATAAAAACTATGTTAAGTTTGCATTATTCTGTGTATCTGTATCTCCTATTCTGCATTATACCTGAGTGTAAGAGGTAGTCTTTTTTTTTATTTTTTTGGAGAGCAAAGCTTATTTTTCTAATTTTCTATTTATTATAATTTACTCACATTGTATTCCAGCTGTAGCCCCCTCCCTCAGCCCTTCCCAATCCCACCCTCCCTGCCTTTTCTCCTCCCATGCCTCTCCCTAAATCCACTGATAGGGGAGGTCCTCCTCCCCTTCCAACTGACCCTAGCCTATCAGGTATCATCAGGACTGACTACATTGTCTTTCTTCCTCTGTGGCCTGGTAAGGCTGCTCCCCACTCAGGGGGAGGTGATCAAAGAGCAGGCCACTGAGTTTATGTCAGAGATAGTCCCTGTTCCCATTACTAGGGAAACCACTTGGAGAATGAGCTGTCATGGGCTTCATCTGTGCAGGGGTTCTAGATTATCTCCATTCATGGTCCTTGTTTGAAGTATCAGTCTCAGAAAAGACCCCTGTACCCAGATTTTTTTTTCTCCTTGTGGAGCTCCTGTCCCCTCCAGGTCTTTCTCTCTCCCCCTTCTTTCATAAGATTCCCTGCACTCTGCCAAAGTTTGGCTATGAGTCTCAGCATCTGCTTTTACACTCTGCAAGGTAGAGTCTTTCAGAGACCCTCTGTGGTAGGCTCCTGTACTGTTCCCTGTTTTCTCCCTCTTCCAATGTCTGTCCCCTTTGCCTTTCTGAATGAGGATTGAGCATCTTATCCAGGGACCTCCTTAGATTTTAGTATGATTAACCTATGTTAATTGTCTAATATCCACTTATAAGTGAGTATATACCATCTGTGTCAGTCTGGGATACCTTCTGAGATCCTCACTCAGGATGATCTTTTCTAGATCCCACCGTTTGCCTGCAAATTTCATGATAGCTGAGTAGTATTCCATTCTATAAATGTACCACAATTTCTGTATCCATTCCTCAACTGAGGGACATCTGGATTGTTTCCAGCTTCTGGCTCTTACAAATAAAGCTGCTATGAACATGGTTGAGCAAATTGTTGTATACTTGAACATCTTTTATATTTATCCCTAGGAGTGGTATAGCTGGATCTTGAGGTAATTGTCTGACAAAGCACCAGATTGGTTTCCAAAGTGGTTGTACAAGTTTACATTCCCACCAGCAATGGAGGAGGGTTCCCCTTTCTCCACATCCTCTCCAGCATGTGTTGTCACTTGAGTTTTTGATCTTAGCCATTCTGATGGGTGTAAGGTAAAATCTCATGGTTATTTTGATTTATAGTTTCCTGATAACTAAGGATGTTGAGCATTTCTTTAAGTGTTTCTCTGCTATTTGATATTCGTTTATTGAGAATTTTCTGTTTGGCTCTGTACCACATTTTTTAATTGGATTACTTGATTTGTTTGCTGTTTAACTTCTTGAGTTCTTTATGTATTCTGGATATTAGCCCTCTGTCAGATATAGAGTTGGTGAAGATCCTTTCCCAGGCCGTAGGCTGTCATTTTGTTCTGACAACAGTGTCCTTTGCTTCAGAAAATTTTCATTTTATTGAGTTCTTTATATATACTGGATATTGGCTCTCTATCAGATAGAGGGTTGGTGAAGATTCTTTCCCAATCTGTAGGCTGTCATTTTGTTCTGACAACAATGTCCTTTGCTTTATAGAATCTTTTCAGTTTCATGAGGCCCCATTTATTGATTATTGATCTTAGAGCCTGTGCTGTTGATGTTCTGTTCAAGAAGTTGTCTCCTATGCCAATGAGGTCAAGGCTCTTCCCCACTTTTTCTTCTAACAAGTTTAGTGTGTCTGATTTTATATTGAGGTCTTTGATCCACTTGGACTTTAGTTTAGGGCAATAAATATGGATATATTTGCATTTTTCTACACATAGCTATCCAGTTAGACTGGCACCATTTGTTGAAGATGCTATTTTCTTTCCATTTTATGGTTTTGCATGTTTGTTAAAAATCCGGTGTCCATAAGTGTGTGGGTTTATTGCTGGGTCTTCTATTAGATTTCATTGATCCACCATCCAGTTTCTATTCTAGTACCGTGCTGATTTTACTACTGTTGCTCTATAGTACAGCTTGAGATCAGGGATGGAGATACCTCCAGAAGACCTTTAATTGTAGAGGATTGTTTTAGCAAATGTGGGTTTCTTGTTACTCCATATGAAGTTGAGAATTTTTCTTTCAAGGTCTGTAAAGAATTGTGTTGGTATTTTGGTGGGAATTGCATTGAATCTGTAGATTGCTTTTGGTAAAATGGCCATTTTTACTATATTAATCCTGCCAAGCCATGAGCACTGGAGATTTTTCCATCTTCTGATATCTTCTTCCAATTCTTTCTTCAGAGCCTGGATGGTTTTTTTTTCGTAAAAGTCTTTGACTTGCTTGGTTAGAGTCACACCAAGGTACTTTATGTCCTTTGTGGCTATTGTGAAGAATCTTGTTCCCCTAATTTCTTTCTCAGGCCCTTTTGTCTTTTGTATACAGGAGGGATACTGATTTTTTTTTTCTGAGTTAATTTTGTATCCAGCCACTTTGCTGAAGGTGTTTATCAACTGTAGGAGTTCGCTGGTAGAATTTTGGGGTCACTCATGTACACTATCATCATCTGCAAATAGTGATATTTCTTCCTTTCTGATTTGTATCCCCTTGATCTCCTTTAGTTGTCTTGTTGCTCTAGTTAGGACTTCAAGTACTATGTTGAAGAGATATGGAGAGAGTGGGCAGCATTGCCTTGTCCTTGAGTTCAGTGGAATTGATTTAAGTTTCTCTCCATTTAGTTTGATGTTGGCTATAGGCTTGCTGTATATTGTTTTTACTATGTTTAGGTATGTGCCTTGTATCTCTGATCTCTCCAAGACTTTAAACATGAATGAGTGTTGGATTTTGTCAAATGCTTTTTCAGCATCTAAGGAGATTATCATGTGTTGTTTTTTTTTTCTCTCAGTTTGTTTTTATGGTGGATTACTGACTTTCTGTATATTGAACCACCCTTGTATACCAGGGATGAAGCCTACTTGGTCATAGTGGATGATGTCTTTGATGTGTTCTTGGATTTGGTTTAAGAGTATTTTATTGAGTATTTTGCATCAATGTTCATAAGGGAGATTGGCCTGAAATTCTCTTTCTTTGTTCGGTCTTTGTGAGGTTTATGTACCAAGGTGACTGTGGCTTCATAGAATGAGTTTGGTAATGTTCCTTCTGTTTCAATTTTGTGGAATAGTTCAAAGAGTATTGGTATTAGCTCTTCTTTGAAGGTCTGGTAGAATTCTGCGCTGAAACCATCTGGCCCTGGGCTTTTTTTGTATCAGAGACTTTTGATGACCCTTCTATTTCCTTAGGGGATAAAGGACTACTTAATTGATTTACCTGGTCTTGATTCAGCCTCGGTGAGTGGAATCAATCATGAAAATTGTCCATTTCATTTAGATTTTCAAATTTTGTGTCATATAGGCTTTTGAAGTTAGACCTAATGATTTCCTCAATGTCTGTTATGTCCCCCTTTTCATTTCTGATTTTGTTGATTTGGATAGTGTCTTCCTGCCTTTTAATTAGTTTGGCTAAGGTTTTGTCTATTTTCTTAAAGAACCAGCTCTTAGATTCATTGATTCTTTGAATTGTTTTATTTGTTTCTAACTTGTTGATTTCAGCCCTGAGTTTCATTATTTCCAGCCATCTACTCCTCTTGGGTGTGTCTGCCTCTTTTTTTTTTTTTTTTTTTTTTCTAGTGCTTTCAGGTGAGCCATTAAGTTGCCATTAAGTTGTTTCGAATTTCTTCTTGAAGATGCTTAGAGCTATGAACTTTCCTCTTAGCACTGCTTCCATTGTTTGGGTATAAGTTTGGGTATGTTGTGCCTTCGTTGTCATTGAATTCTAGGAAGACTGTGCACCTGCAGGAACCTGGGAACTTTTCCAGAGAACTTTGGGGGGTCAGTTGAGTGCCCTGGGGTCAGACCTGATGTTTCCTCACTGTGGGATTTCCTCCCAACAGGGAGACCCAGTCTCTGGTGCCCTGGGGCCCACAGTTCTATCTGGGATGGTGAGTCAGGCACTCAGGCATGTGTCTCTGGGCTGGCGGCTGAGTGCCCACTTACCCCAGGACCTTTTCCAGGGATTCTCTGGGTAAACTGAGGATGGTCCTGATTGTTTCCTTCACTGTCAGGTTTTCTCTCGACTGGAACTCCCAGTCTCTGGTGTTGTGATGCCCATAGTTCAGCCTGGGAATGGTGATCAGAGCATGCAGGCGTGTGTCTCTAGGCTGGCAACTGAACACTGGCTAGGACCTGCGAACTCTTGTGGGGTTTAGTTGGGTACCTGAGAATGGACCCAATTGCTTCCCACACTATGGGGTTTCCTCTCACCTGGGAAACACAATTTTTTAGGTGTTTCAGGGCCCAGAGATTTGTCTATTGTTCACTGTGCAGTCACTGCTGTCCTCCTTGTCAGACACAGTGTCCTCCCCGTGCCTCCACCTTGGATCCCCCCCCCTTCTATTGAATCTTGAGGTAACCACTAAGCTAACCAAACAGAGACTCTAATGCCTACACAAATGTGTTAGTCAGCCTCCCATAATTGTAACAAAATAATAGTGGCAGACCACTTATAGAAATAACACTTTTTACTCGGGACTCAGTTTTGGAAGTTCAAGGGTACAATACTGGCATTTACTCACGTTTAGTGAAGGCTCAGATGATCACATCTTAATACAGGAATTCAAGAGAGAGTTAAAGCCAGGGTAAGGCTTTCATAACCATCTTATCCTTTTGAAGGCACTCCAGTGAGTTAAGGATCATGCTCCATATTTTGAAGTTTCAGCAGCTTTATATGATCACACAGGGGACCAAGGTCTTTATACATGAAACTTTACAGGGACAAACAATATCCGCATCATAGTAGGACAAATACTGCAAACCTCAGAAGTTTAGTTCATAAACATCAGTAAGAACTAATGTGGGAATGATAAAAAGCCATGAGGAAGGGCCACGTCTGATTTTCACAATTGGTGTTGTTTATTAGTATTTAAAAATCTTAAAATAGCAAGTTTTCAGCAAAAACTCATGAGAAATGTTAGAGATAAGAAAGTATGCCCACATACTGGTGGTGAAAACAGTCAATAAAAACTCTCTAAAGCCATGTGATGGCGGTGCCCACTTTTAATCCTAGCACTGAGGAAAGCAGAGGCAGGTGGATCACTGTGAGTTCAAGGCCAGCTTTGTCTACAGAGTGAGTTCCAGGGCAGAAGGGCTACACAGAGAAACACTTCTGAATGTGGGGGGTTGTAAAAAAAAAAAAAATGTCTCTGAATAAATTCTAGATGACCACTTGAGAGGAAGGGAGGGGCAGGAGGAGAGGACACCTGAGTGATGTAACCCAGAAACAGAAAGACAGGCATGATATACACTTACTTATAAGCAGATATTAGCTATATAATATAGGATAGCAATACTAAACTCTACCGACCCAAAGAAGCTAAACACTAAGAAGGACCCTCAGGAGGATGCGTAAGTGTCATTCAGAATGGCAAACAGGATAGACACCATAAGCGGTGGAAGAGACGAAACAGGATGGGAGCCTATGCTAGAGGGTTTTCTGAAAGGATTCACCCGACAGGGGACTGAAACAGATGCTGAAACTCACAGCCAAACTTTGGGCAGAGTGCAGGGAGTCTTATAGAAGAAGGGGTTAGGGGGGATAGAAGGTCATGGAGGGGACAGGAGCCCCACAAGGAGACCAACAAAGCTAAAGGATCTGAGGCTAGGGGGTCCTGCAGACACTGATGCACCAACCAAGGACTATGCATGGAGAGGACCTAGACCCCCCTGCTCAGATGTAGCCAATTGGCAGCTCATTTTCCATGTGGTTCCCAAGTAAGGGAAGCAGGTGTTGCCTCCGTCATGAACTTGATTGCTTGCTCTTTGATCACTTGACCCTGGTGATGTGTCCTTACCAGGCCACAGAGGAAGAGGATCCAGGCAGTCCTAATGAGACTTGATAAGCTATGGGCAGATGGCAAAAGAGGAGAACTCCCCCCTGCCCACAATGGACTAGGGGAAAGGGATAGAGGGGAAGAGAGAAGGAGGGGGTACTGGGAGAAGTTGAGGGAGGGGCCTTCAATCAGTATATAACATGAATAAATTGTGAATAAATTAAAAAATTAGAAATGGGCTCTACTTTTAAAAAAACAAAAGAACGTAAGAACCTACAATGACTGTGAGTGCATGCACAAGACCTGCACAGGAAAAACAAAACAAAACAAAAAAAAGCCAAACAGCCAGCATCTTCATAGGTGAAAGGTGATTAGCTTCATAAGTGATGGCTGTTTGGTGAGGAAGAGTCAGTTTTCTTCAGGGATACAGCCCATGAAAGGTTGCCCATGATCCAGCAAATGGCCCCATCCCCACACACATCTAGACAGCACCAAGGACTATGTCCACCTGTGGGTTTAAGAGAGAGAACACACATGCAGTAGGAAGGAAATGTGGTAGGGAGATAAGAGAAAAACTGGAAGAGAGACTGAAGAGTGGATTTGATCAAAATAAATATGTGTGTGTGAAATTCTCAAAAAAAAACTGTAAAGGGTAAATGACATATAGTCTATTTTTTCTTTATAATGAAAGAGCATACTACTTATAGACGCTGACAATGTGTCTCTGAGCAAGTTTTCTGACTTATATCAGCCACAATTAGCTCACATATAAAATGAAAATATTTTCCTCACTAAGTTAATACATAAGAACAGCACAGTGGCTTAGTGGCTTAGTGCCTCAGCACAGGCTGACAAAATGAGTTTCCTTCCCAGATTCCTCAAATTAAGATGGAACTGACTCCTGAGTGAAGTACTCTGACCTCCACATCTTCACACTGCCACATTTCCATGGGCGCGAGCGTGTACACACACACACACATACACACACACACACACACACACACACACACACACACACACACACTGAAGAAGAAAAATGTGAACTGAAAAGAGTGTGTGTTCTCTTACCACATTTTCCTTCTGTTGTGATCATCAGTAACTGAGTCAGGAATGCAAAATGCTTTTGTGTTCACTAACCAATCCTACATGTTTGTCAAGCTTATCATTTTTGTGATAGGAAAATACAACTGAGGCAGAGTCATAGACTTGAGTTGCTAAGTCCCTTGTCTCCCTGGCAGCACAGGTAGACAGGAGAGACAACTCATTTGCTCCCTTCGCCTAGGTGCTGTAGTGGGACTGAGCCTACAAAGGAGTAATTGTCTCACTTCAGCAGCCACTGCACAAAGAAATGGGAGCTGCTCATCACAAGGACAGATGGGGAGTTGTAACTGCTAATAGTCTTGGCAGCACTAGTAAGTAATAAAAACAAATCAAGTGCCAAAATATTCTTTGTACCAAAAATATTTTTAAATGGCCAACACACATGCAAATCTTCCCAAATTAGCCATCAAGTGGAAACAAACTGTGGAATAACATTTTAAATTCATAAATAGATGTGCTTTTACCAACTGGCAGATATACAGCCTAAAATATATTCATATGCAAAGGCCACATATGCTTAGAGTGCAGTTTATTATGTATGGCTGGCTAATTTTTAGGTCCTGTCAAATAGTGAATAGGAGAACAAAATGTAATAAAAAATATGTAATCTTGACAGTCATTTGAAATGTACCATGTGTTACGTGTGGAATGTCTTCCAGTGAAACCAATTTACTTGTTCCCACTTCCCATGACTCAGTACTAGATAGTTAGGCTTTCTAAACTATTTTTTGGCAACTATTTCTTGAAATAGTCATCTTTCTTTCAAGTTATTCAGCACAGGCATTAGTAATAAATCCTCAGTTATAGATATATAGCTAAAAATCATTCACATGGCCTCTTTCAAACCTAAAACTCGTACTAAAATTATTTAAAATAGATCACACAAAACAAAGCCAGCTCTTCCTTGGGAAGAATTAATTGCTTCCATATGAAGCTGTAAGAACAATGTAACCATGTTCAATTTTTAGTTTTGTTATGTCACTACTTATCTAGAAACTATTGGAGGAAGTCAGCTTCTAACTGAAAGAAAGACAAAGGAAAATAAGTGAACTGAAAGCAAAGTTGTTTATAAATGGGTTTGATGGCAAATCAACTAAATAAAAGACCCAGTGCATAAATGATGTTTTTTAGAATAATGCAGTATTAAAACTGACGTTGCTCTCTCATCACCAGCTGACTCCATTCATTAATTTGAGGGGTGTGTGTGTGTGTGTGTATTAAAGGAAAGTAAATCAGGGCCTCTCTCATATCCCCCAGCTGATTAAATCATTTGAAAACTTTGCTCAGAAAATGCTATATATATTATCCCCTGAGCAACTACAGTTCTTTAAGAATATTCAGCTAAAAATATATGGCATGGAAAAAAAAGAAGTCTGAACAATATAGCTATGGGTTTCTTTTCAAACCAGCAGCCATTGATCTCATCTCTTATGTGCCAAGACTCATTTGCAATACAGCCCTTGCTTTCCATCCTCTCTAGTCACCATCCAGATTGTGAGATTTATCCCACCCTGTCTAGATACTGATTTCCATCTATTTTCTCTACCCTCCAGTCTGATCCCTACTTCATATCCATAAGACTCATTTCATCTGATTTTATCCTCCTTACCCTATTTGTTGTTGCCTTCAGTGACTTTTCTCAGAAGTCCTTGGTCCATAGCCTCCAGCCTTTTTCTTCAAGGCTATCAACATCCATTTGAATAACCTAGTTACTTCTACCTCTATCTTATCTCTCCAGTGATATCCCTCACTGTGTGTCTACCTCCTCACTCCCCTATACACACCCTGGATCTTGACTTCTTCCAAAACTTTCTTGCCTTCTGTATCAAATCTCCATCCGTGTCACATAGTACCACAGATAACCCAACAACTTCTACTATTCCAACTTATTAAGCTGTGTAGAACCCTATGTACAGTTTTTCCCTGCGAGCCTACTGTATTTACACATTCTTTTTTAACCAGTCTACATCCCTAACTCATTAAAAACACCCTCTTGCAAATAAATAATCCAGACCTCACTAGTCACTATGCTTTCATTATAAGCTACTGTTACTTCAGTAAGAAGCTTCTCTGAAGAAGGTTGAATACAACATGTGTATAGACATAGTGTTTAGAAGGCAGTTTGACAGAATGACCATTTAGCAAGACTATTTTTTAGCTTTCTTTTTTTTAAACATTTTCATTGATTTTTTTTTGTGAGTTTCACATCATGCACCCCAGACCCACTCATCTCTCTGTCCATTTGTCTCTGCCCTCCACCCTTGCAACCTCCCCCATAAAAGAAAAGAAAAAAAAATCAACACATGAAAAATTTATCTCATTGTGGGAGCTGTAGTGTGTCACAATGTGCCCCACAGTATACCTGATTGTCCACACTTCTTAAAGACAATACTAATAATAGTAGGTCTGCCCCTCAGCACCATCCCAGCCAGGCCATGTGTGGTAGGCTCCCATCCTCTTCTGTCTTCTCCTGCTTCCAATGTCTCTCGCATGTGTCCTTTTGAATGAGGATTAAGCATCTTCCCTAGGGTTCTCCTTGTTGTTTAGCTTCTTTAGGAATATAGATTTTAGTATGTTTATCCTATATTAAATGACTAATATCAACTTATGAGTGAGTATATACCATGTGTGTCTTTCTGCTTTCTGGGTTACCTCACTCAAGATGATCTTTTCTAGTTCCCACCATTTGCCTGCACATTTCATGATTTCCTTGTTTTTTAATAGCTGAGTAGTATTCCATTGTGTAAATGTACCACAATTTCTGTCTCTATTCCTCCATTGAGAGACATCTAGGTGGTTTCCAGCTTCTGGCTATTACGAATAGGGCTTCTACAAACATGGTTGAGCAAATGTCCTTGTTGCATACTTGAGCATCTTTTAAATATATGCCTGGGAGTGGTATAGCTGGATCTTGAGGTAGCATTATTTGTAATTTTCTGAGAAAGCACCAGAATAGTTTCCAAAGGGTTTGTACAACTTTACATTCCCACCAGCAATGGAAGAGGGTTCCCCTTTCTCCACATTCTCTCTAGCATGTGTTGTCAGTTGAGTTTTTGATTTTAGCCATTCTGATGGGTGTAAGGTGAAATGTAAGAGTTGTTTTGATTTGCATCTCCTTGATGACTAAAGACATTGAACATTTCTTTAAGCATTTCTCTGCCATTTGATACTACTCTTTTGAGAATTCTAGCTAGAGCAATAAGACAACTGAAGGAGATCAATGGGATACATATCGGAAAAGAAGAAGTCAAAGTATCACTATTCGCAGATGATATGATAGTATACATGAGTGACCCCAAAAACTCTACCAGAGAACTCCTTCAGCTGATAAGCACCTTCAGCAAAGTGGCTGGATACAAAATTAACTAAAAAAAAAAAAAAAAAAAAAAAAAAAAAAAAAATTAGTAGCCCTTCTGTATACTAAAGACAAAAGGACTGAGAAAGAAACACAGGCGAAGGTGATTAATCCTCATTTAGAAAGACAAATGGGATGTGCATTGAACTTATGACAGGAGTCTATCACAAAAGGCATCTGAAAGACTCTACCTAGCAGTGTTTCAAAGCAGACACTAAGACTCATAACCAAACCCTCGGCAGAGTGCAGGGAATCATATGAAAGAAGGGAAGTTAGTATGATATGGAAAGGATAGGAGCTC
>NW_026585644.1:61151770-61189201 GCF_907164565.1 Psammomys obesus
AAAAAAAAAAAAAAAAAAAAAAAAAAAAAAAAAAAAAAAAAAAAAATTAGTAGCCCTTCTGTATACTAAAGACAAAAGGACTGAGAAAGAAACACAGGCGAAGGTGATTAATCCTCATTTAGAAAGACAAATGGGATGTGCATTGAACTTATGACAGGAGTCTATCACAAAAGGCATCTGAAAGACTCTACCTAGCAGTGTTTCAAAGCAGACACTAAGACTCATAACCAAACCCTCGGCAGAGTGCAGGGAATCATATGAAAGAAGGGAAGTTAGTATGATATGGAAAGGATAGGAGCTCCACAAGGACCAAATATATCTGGGCACAGGGTCTTTTCTGAGACTGACACTCAACCAAGGACCATCTATGGATATAACCTAGAACTTCTGCTCGGATGTGGCCTGTGGTAGCTCAGTAACCAAGTAGTTTTCCAAAGTAAGGGGAACACGGACTATTTCTAATAGGATCTCAAGGGCAGGCTGTTTGACCCCCACCCCAGGGGAGGAGCAGTCCGTTAGGCCACAGAGGAGGACTTTGCAGCCAGCCCTGAAGATACCTGATAAAACAGGGTCAGATGAAAGGGGAGGAGGTCCTCCCCTATCAGGGGACTTGGAAAGGGGCAGGGAGGAGACCAGGGAGGGAGTGTGGGGTTGGGGAGGGAATGAGGGAGCGGGATACAGCTGGGACACAGAGTTAACAAAATGTAACTAAAAAGAAAAATAAAATAAAAATAAAAAAATTAAAAAAAAAAAAAGAAAAGAAATTAGGGAAACATCTCCCTTGACAATAGCCACAAATAACATAAAGTACCTTGATGTAACTCTAACCAAGCATGTGAAAGACCTGTATGAAAAACAACTACAAGTCCCTGAAGAAAGAAATAGAAGAAGATATCAGAAAGATGGAAAGGTCTCCCTTACTCATGGATCAGTAGGATTAACATAGTGAAAATAGCCATCCTACAAAAGCAATCTACAGATTCAGTGCAATTCCCATCAAAATGCCAACACAATTCTTTACAGAACTTGAAAGAAAAATTTTCAGTTTCATATAGAAAAACAAAAACCCAGGATACCTAAAACAATCCTGTACAATAACAGATCTTCTGGAAGTATCTCCATCTCTGATCTCAAGCTGTACTATAGAGCAACAGTAATGAAAACTGCATGATACTGGCATAGAAACAGATGGTGGATCGATGGTATTAAATAGAAGACCCAGAAATAAACCCACACACCTATAGATACTTGATATTATTTTTATGAAGAAGCCAAAACAATTCAGTGAAAAAAAGGTAGCATCTTCGACAATTGGTGCTGGTCTAACTGGATGTCTACATGTAGAAAAATGCAAATAAATCCATATTTATCACCCTGCACAAAACTTAAGTCTAAGTGGATCAAAGGCCTCAACATAAAACCAGACACACTTAACCTGTTAGAAGAAAAAGTGGGGAAAATCCTTGAACTCATTGGCACAGGAGACAACTTCCTGAACAGAACACCAACAGCACAGGCTCTAAGATCAACAATCAACAAATGGGACCTCATGAAACTGAAAAGCTTCTGTAAAGCAAAGAACACTGTCATCAGAACAAAATGACAGCCTACAGATTGGGGAAAGGATCTTCACTAAACCTATATCTGACAGAGGCCTAATATCCAGAATTTATAAAGTACTTAAGAAGTTAAACACCAACAAACCAAGTAATCCAATTAAAAAGATTTCCTTGTTTTTAATTGCTGAGTAGTATTCCATTGTGTAGATGTACCACAATTTCTGTATCCATTCCTCAGTTGAGGGACATCTGAGTTGTTCCCAGATTCTGGCTATTACAAATAAAGCTGCTACAGACATGGTTGAACAGATGTCCTTGTTGTATGGTACAGCATCTTTCAGATACAAGCCTAAGAGTGGTATAGCTGGATCTTGAGGTGGCACTATTCCCAGTTTTCTGAGAAAGTGCCAGATTGGTTTTCAAAGTGGTTGTACAAGGTTATATTCCCACCAGCAATGGAGGATTGCCCTATCTCCTCTCAAGCATGTGTTGTCACTTGAGTTTTTGATCTTGGCCATTCTGATAGGTGTAAGGTGGAATCTCAGGGTCGTTTTGATTTGCATTTCCCTGATGACTAGAGATGCTTCTTGATTTTCTTTTTGTTTTGTTTTGTTCTTTTCACACAGGTAGGCCTCCAACTCCTTTTGTGCCTGTATAGTTGAGGATAATATTGAACTTCGATTATCCTTCCTCCACCACACAAATGCTGGCGTTACATATGCACACCACCATGCCTAACTAACCAAATCTCATGAAGCAGTAGTGTGCACTGGATACTGTGAATATTTTACTTTTAAGTTCCCCAAACATACACATCTGCTTCAATGTATTCATGCATCTTGATTTCTTTTCTTCTTCATCCAGCATTTCTTTCCTCACACATCGTGATCATGGGCCTTGAGAGATGACTCAGCGGGTAAAGTTCTTTCTGCCTGTAGTGGATAGTTTTTTTTTGTTTGTTTGTTTTGTTTTGTTTTGTTTTTTTTCAACTTGACACAAACTTACCTGAAAGGAGGGAACCTCAGTTGAGAAAATGCCCCCATAAGCTCAGTCTGCAGGACATTTTCTTAATTAGTGATTGATGGGGGAGAGCCCATCTCACTGTGAGTGGTAGTATCCCTGAACTGCGGGGACTGCATTGTATAGGGAAAGCCGTAGAGAGCAGGCCATGCCTGTACATCAGCTCCTGCCTCTGAGTTCCAGCCTTTTGTAAGTCCTTGCTCTGGCTTCTTTCAGTGATTGACTACAATGTGGAAATGTAAGCCAAATAAACCCATTCCTCCCCAACTTGCTTTTGGTCATAGTGTTTCATCATACCAGTAAGCCAGAGTTCAGATCCCCAGGACTCATAAAAAGTCAGCGTAGCAGCCCTCACTTATAATCCGAGAAGGTCAAAACTGGAAGATCCCTGAGTCTTGCTGGCTAGCCAGTCTAACCAATCAGTAGACTATATGTTTGTGAAAGATGCTGTCTCAAAAAATAATATGAAGAGTGATTAAGGAAAACACTGGATCCTGATAGCTGTCCTTCACATTTGTATGTGTGCATGAACTTCATTGTAGGTAGAAATAAAATACATTCTTGATGAATGATGAAATACTTATTAAGAAAGGGAAGTGTACTTAGAAAGGTTTGGGGGGTTTTGTTTGTTTGTTTGTTTTTAGATCTTATTGCCTCAAAATTGCTTTAAATGCTAAAGACAAATTGTAAAATAATACGCTCTTTCTTCAATCATGGGTCTCAGAGTCTAGAATAATCTAGAATATAAGGGGTTAAGGGGTCTAATGCTGTATGATAGAGGCATATGCTAAGAATAGAGGTGAAGCAAAGAGGTAGTTACCAGCTGTGAGCATGGCAAGTAGGGAAAGCTTCCAAAAGAGGAAACACATCTTAGAACAGTACTCTCTTAAGACAAATAGGCTTAATCCATATGTTGTCACCTTAAAACTAAAATTTTAAGTTTAATAACATATCCCATGTATTTTTGTGTATGTGGATATTTGTTACTCATTTTGATCATTGTGTATAAATCCATTCTAAATCTATAACAGTTCCCACTGATAGATATTTGAATTGTTTCTCCTTTTCCTGCTAGATACTGTTGAAGTACATATACAAACACATAATGTACGTGTAAGAGAGACACACATGTACATACACATACTCTTTTGCATTGCAGTAACAGTAAAACGAAGCATTTGAAATAATCTGAGTAACAGCTAAAAGCACTTAATTCATAGAACCTAGGAATGTGGGTTTTTTCACATGCCTGTGCAAAAACTGAGTCTGTCAATCTTAAGATACCATATTATTAAATACATTCATTGATAAATGCATTGATTAATATTAATTAACTTCATTGTTACATTTCCATAAATTTGCATTTCTTGAGTATTAGTAATGTTCATGTCTACTAGACAGTTTTATTTATTCTGTGAATTAGTTGCTGTTAGGATCTGTGCTTTAGTGCTTTGCAAGTGGTAAGTGCTTTGTGGAAAAGCATAAAGACCCCTAGGTTAGAAACAAAAAGCATTACAGATAACACACAAGCAATGAGGATCATATTTGCATTGGTTTCCCCTTGCCTTCTAACAAAGGCCATGCAAAAAGGCCTTTGGGGAATGCTCTACTGCAGTGAACATTAGGTATAGCTGAGGTATGTGGGGCTAGATGGTATACCTCTTTAAAGCACATATGTATTAGAACATGTGCTTCACAGTTGGTTTATAAGAGCTCTCTCCTGTCTGAACAAATAGTGCCTGATTTCTCATTGAGTCTTGCCTCTCCTAGCCTTTATATTTGATTTTTATCAATAAAGTTTTTTTTTCAATTCCTGAGTCTTGTTGCATACATAGAAATACTTTCCTGTTTCAAAATCAAAATTATCAGCTTTCTTTTATGCTTTCATTTTGTAGTCTTCAGTGTTTTGATCCTAAACTTTTGTATAAGGAATGCTGTCACAATCTCTTTTGGTTTTGCTCCTAACAGGGTAAATTTTCATCAAAACTTGACTCTTACTGTTTCTTTAATCTATTTGTATATTAACTCCACCTTATCCTTTGAATACGTAGTATTCTTCCCCCCCCCCCTTTTTTTTTTTTTTCATGTAGAAAACTGTGGAAGTTTTGACTACTAAATGAGGGGGTTTTTTTTGTTTGTCTCTTTGTTTTAATGAGTCTTCTAGAGTAAGCCAGGTTAATGTAACTGGAAAGGATGTCTTAAAGCATTGTATTTTATACCTTTTTCTCTTCCTATCAAGTCATAAGGTTATAACTTCTGTGAATGTTTAATTTGCACTTCAGTAAGTACATAGCATACTTTTGATACTATTTTTTAATTTTATTTGCTTAATTTATATGTATGGGTATTTAGCCTGTTGTGTGTCTATGTATCATGTACATGTGTCCTGCCCTCAAGGTCAGAAGAGGGTGTCGTGTCTTCTGGAGTTACAGACAGTTGTGAGTTGCCGTATCAGTGCTGGAGACTGAACCTATATACCTTACAAGAGCACTGGACTATTTTCTGCAGCCCCGTAGTTTCTAATATATAACTTTGAATTTTTTCCATTGTTTTCCTATAGGTCCCTTGTAGTTTGGAATATTGGGATGAACTCCAGAAGGTTTTTGTTGCATTTCAAGAATTCAGTCTGTCTGAAAGCAAAGTTTGTGAATTGCAGTTGCCAGATATCAATCTTGTGAGTGACCAGAAGAAACTAGTGTCCTCGGATCTGTGGAGAATTGTCCTAAACAGCAATCAGAATGCAACAGATGACCAAAGGTAACACAGAGGCAGATGAGAGGGGCAGTGTTACAGTGGTGAATGGTCAGCAGACGTTTTTTTCTTCTCCGGTGCCTCCTCGCATAGCTGTAGTGTGGGTATCTAATACTGGCATGTGCCTGAATTATAGACAAAAGGAAGCAAAACTCAATTCTCTTGTTTGGCAGTCTGTGTTTCACTGATAAGAGAGCCTATGAACCCTTAAGAACCTGTTCTCTATATGTAAAGTAAAAATAATGAAAAAATCAATCAAACAAACAAAAACCTGTTATCTTGAACTGAAAAACACAAAGGAAACAGCTTGGTAGGCTCTGGATGCAGTGATTAATATTATGAAGATAAACCTTGGCAGTAAATGCAGCTGTCTATATCTAAAGTCAAATTTCGAAAATATATTCATCTTTACTGATTTTTTTTTTTAACTTTAAGAGGTAAACCTGCAGATAGTAGGGAAACTTGGCCAACCAAGTTCAAAGAGCTGATGTGTGCAACTGAGAGGTCACATTGGTCATAATGAATTCCAGAAGCTGTAGGCTTCACGTATTCTGAATCATGTCTCCAGAGTTTCTTAGTTCACAGAATTCCACATTATATCCATTTCTAGCATTTGCCTGCTTGGCACATTTATAGATATAAAGTAGAGAGAAATAACTTCAGCAGACTATTCAGCATGTCTTTTAGTTTACCTGCCCTGCTGAGCCTTTCTGCTTATGCTTTCACAAAAGTTTTTAAAAAGGAAGACTGTAAGCCTCAATCAGGGGACCCTTTCCTGGGCAATAGCCTGTGTGTGCAGTGAGGCCCTGTGTTCTTTCCACTCAGTGCCTTATCTTTGGTACTCCTTGTGGCTTAGCATTAATGCTTGCTTCCTTTGTTCCCTTGTCCAGTGCCTCCCTTTTCTCCCTGGACAATATTCAAATACTAATGGGGAGGAAGCAGTGTAACTCCAGTGCTATTACAAATCAAGTGTTGTTTTGTTTTGTTTATATAACTCTGATTCTGTCCATATGTAATAACCATAACACAGTGTGTTGTGCTAATTTCTACTTTGTGTTGTAAATAGTGGCAAATTATTTTTCTTCTAAAAGTATTTATTTGTATTAATAATGTGTGCTCATTGAAGCTATTACACTGAATAACTCTGGTTAGTATTTTGGTCTGTAGCTTCACAGTCTCTTTCACTGACTACATTGTATGTTTCATAACTTTATATATTCTATTTCCAGATTATCTAGGCTCTTTAAAAATATTTACCTTCCAGTCTATTACCTAGCAACATATTATCAATGAAAGTATATGTGAGAAGTAGGGTTGATTTACAAGTAAAAGAGCACTAACACTCCAGGGAGTTAGCAGAAGTAGAGGAGGATTGCTTTCTCAGAGTAGAGATGACCTCATCAAAAACCAGTGGATTTCAGAGAATACACTGGAGACAGTTTGGGTGATTTTTTTTTTTTTTAGTTTTTTTTTTTAAATAAATTACAGTTTATTCACTTCGTATCCCCACTGTAGCCCCCTCCCTCATTCCCTCCTAATCCCACTCTCATCTCCTCTCATGCCCTTCCCCAAGTCCACTGATAGGGGATGTCCTCCTCCCATTCCCTCTGACCCTAGCCTATATCAGGTCTTATCAGGACTGGCTGCATTGTCTTCCTCTGTGGCCTGGCAAGGCTCCTCCCCCCACTCCTCACCAGGGGTTGGTGATCAAAGAGCCAGCCACTGAGTTCATGTCATAGACAGTCCCTGTTCCCATTACTAGGGAAAACACTTGGAGAATGAGCTACCATGTGCTCCATCTTCCATCTGTGCAGGGGTTCTAGGTTATCTCCATGCATGGTCCTTGGTTGGAGTATCAGTCTCAGAAAAGACCCCTGTGCCCAGATGTTTGGGATCTGTTGCTCTCCTTGTGGAGCTCCTGTCCTCTCCAAGTCTTTCTATTTCACCCTTCTTTCATAATTCCCTGCACTCTACAGTTTGGTTATGAACCTCAACATCCTTTTTAATACATTGCTGGGCAGAGTCTTTCAGAGGCCCTCTGTGGTAAACTCCTGTCCTGTTCCCTGTTTTCTCCCTCTTCCAATGTCCATCCCATTTGCCTTTCTGAGTAAGGATTGATCATCTTACCCAGGGTCCTCCTTCTTGCTTACCAAACTCATTCTCTGAAGCCACAGTCACCTTGGTACCTAAACCTCACAAAGACCCAACAAAAAAAAAGAGAGAACTTCAGACCTATCTTTCTTATAAACATTGGTACAAAAATGCTCAACAAAATACTTGCAAACCAAACCCAAGAACACATCAAAGATATCATCCACTATGACCAAGTAGCCTTCATCCCAGGTGTGCAGGGGTGGTTCAATTTACAGAAATCCATCAATGTGAGCCACCATATTAACAAACTGAAAGAAAAAAACCACATGATAATCTCCTTAGATGGCAAAAAGCATTTGACAAAATCCAAAAGCCATTCATGTTTAAAGTCTTGGAGAAATCAGGGATACAAGGCACATATCTAAACATACTAAAGACAGTATACAGCAAGCCTATAGCCAACATCAAACTAAATGGAGAGAAACTTAAATCATTCCCACTGAAATCAGGGACAAGACAAGGCTGCCCACTCTCTCCATATCTCTTCAACATAGTTCTGGAAGTCCTAGCTAGAGCAACAAGACAATTGAAGGAGATCAAGAGGATACAAATCAGAAAGGAAGAAGTCAAAGTATCACTATTTGCAGATGATATGATAGTATACCTGAGTGACCACAAAAATTCTACCAGCGAACTCCTACAGCTGATAAACACCTTCAGCAAAGTGACTGGATACAAAATTAACTAAATATATATATATATATATATATATATATATATATATATATATATATACATATATATATATTAGTTATATATAGTTATATATATATTTATTTATTTATCAGTAGCCCTCTTGTATACAAAAGTGCTGAGAAAGAAATTAGGGAAACAACACTCTTCACAATAGTCACAAAGGACATAAAGTTCCTTGGTGTGACCCTAACCAAACACATCAAAGATTTGTATGAAAAAAAAAAATTTAAGTCTCTGAAGAAAAAATTAGAAGAAGATTTCAGAAGATGGAAAGATCTCCCATGCTCATGGCTTAGCAGGATTAACATAGTAAAAATGGCCATCTTACCAAAAGTAACCTACAGATTCAATGCAATTCCCATCAAATTACCAACACAATTCTTTACAGACCTTGAAAGAAAAATTCTTAACTTCATATGGAATAACAAGAAATCCACAATTGCTAAAACAACCCTCTACAATAAAAGAATTTCTGGAGGTATCTCCATCCCTGATCTCAAGCTGTACTGTAGAGCAACAGTAATAAAAACAGCATGGTACTGGAATAGAAATAGACTGGTAGATCTATGGAACCGAATAGAAAACCCAGATATAAACCCACACACTTATGGATACCTGATCTTTGACAAAGATGCCAAAACCATACAATGGAAAAAAGATAGCCTCTTCAACAAATGGTGCTGGGCTAACTGGATATCTACATTTAGAAAAATGCAAATAGATTCATACTTATCACCCTGCACAAAACTAAAGCCCAAGTGGATCAAAGACCTCAACATAAAACCAGACACATTAAATTGGTTAGAAGAAAAAGTGGGGAAGAGCCTTGACCTCATTGGCACATTAGCCAACAGCACAGGCTCTAAGATCAACAATCAATAAATGGGACCTCATGAAACTGAAAAGCTTCTGTAAAGCAAAGGACACTGTCATCCAAACAAAACAACTGTGTACAGATTGGGAAAGAATCTTCACCAACCCTCTATCTGATAGAGAGCCAATATCCAGTATATATAAAGAACTCAAGAAGTTAAAAAGCAACAAATCAAGTAATCCAATTAAAAAAAATGGGGTACAGAACTAAACAAAGAATTCTTGTTAAAGGAATATCGAATGGCAGAGAAACACTTAAAGAAATGTTCAGTGTCCTTAGTCACCAGGGAAATGCAAATCAAAACGACCCTGAGATTTTACCTTACACCCATCAGAATGGCTAAGATGAATAACTCAAGTGACAACACATGCTGGAGAGGATGTGGAGAAAGGGGAACCCTCCTCCACTGCTGGTGGGAATGTAAACTTGTACAATGTAAGCTCTGGAAATCAATCTGGTGCTTTTTCAGACAGTAAGGAATAGCGATTCCTCAAGGTCCAGCTATGCCACTGCTAGACATATATCCAAAAGACGCTCAAGTATACAAGGATATTTGCTCAACCATCTTCCTAGCAGCTTTATTTGTAATAGCCAGAAGCTGGAAAAAAAATTCCTCAGTTGAGGAATAGATACAGAAATTGTGGTAAATCTATACAATGGAATATTACTCAGCAATAAAAAACAAGGAAATCATGAAATTTGCAGGTAAATGGTGGGAACTGGAAAAGATCATCCTGAGTGAGGTATCCCAGAAGCAGAAAGACACACAGGGTATATACTCACTCATAAGTAGATACTAAACATATAATATAGGATAAACATACTAAAATATGTACACCTAAGGAAGCTAATCAGGAAGGAGGACTCTGGGTAAGATGTTCAGTCCCCATTCAGAAAGGCAAAGAGGATGGACATTGGAGGAGGGAGAAAACAGGAAACAGGACAGGGGCCTACCACAAAGGGCCTCAGAAAGGCTCTACCCTGCAGAGTATCGAAGCAGATGTTGAGACTCACAGCCAAACTTTGGGCAGAGTGCAGGAAATCTTATGAAAGAAGTAGGAGATTGTAAGACCTGGAGAGGACAGGAGCTCCATGAGGACAGCGACAGATCCTAAAAGTCGGGGCACAGGGGTCTTTTCTGAAACTGATACTCCAGCCAAAAACAACTCATGGAAATGGCCTGGAACCCCTGCACAGAGGTAGCTTATGGCAGTTCAGTATCCAAGTGGCCTCCATAGTAATGGGGACAGGGGCTGTCTCTGACATGAACTGATTGGCCTGCTCTTACCAGGCCACAGAAGAAGACAATGTGGCCACTCCTGATGAGACCTGATAGACTAGGATCAGAGGGAAGGGGAGTAGGTCCTCTTTTTTTCAGTGGACTGAGAGAGGGACAAGGGTGGGGAAGAGGGAGGGTGGGATTGGGAGGGGAGCAGGGAGCAAGGTACGGGGGGGATACAAAGTGAATAAACTGTAATTAATTAAAAAAAGAAATAAAAAAAGAGGTTAGGCAAGTGAAGAGAGAATTATTGTAGTGATTGTCCACAGGACTTCATTCTTTCTACATGGTTATAATTTTATGTCACTTAATACAGTATTCAGTAGGTCTTCAATAAAGAGTATAAACCACTTCACAGAATCTAGAAAAGGGCAATATAGAGAAATGAAATGATGAAACATTCACAATGACACTAAAGTTTTAGGTTTTGAACAGCAGAGTCATGCTCACAATTGTGTTCTTCTTACACCACATGACACAAAACTGTCCATAAGTTTTGTAAAAGGAGTATTGGAAACACTGGTTTTGACCTCAGTCAACATGAGGCTGAAGAACAGTTTGGTCTAACTTAACATGAGTCAAAGGCTGAAAAATAGTTTGAGAGTTTTCTGCAAATAATCCAAATACAATATTCAACATAAAATGAATTAAAAAAAAAACTTATTGTGTGAGTAGCACAAGAGATTTGATGATTAAAATAATGAATGCAGGATTTTCAGTACTGCCTTGAGTGGCCTTTTAGGAAGGCGCTGTGCTTCTGTGGTGGGAACTGAAGGTTGCTGAGCTTCTCTCCTTTCCACAGCTCTGCAAGTGACTCTGGCTCTCACAGTACTTGTGAGCCACTTGTGACTCCAACAGCCCTGGCTGCTTGCACCAGAGTCGACTCCTGTTTTACCCCGTGGTTTGTCCCATCTGTTTGTGTGTCCTTCCAGTTTGCTCACCTGGAATTTCGTCTTTGTCATCACCTGGACCAACTAGGAACAGGTATACATCATTTCAGCATCAAGAGAACACCCACTTTAGTCGTCTTACCATGGTACTGAGTGGTCCACACACAGTGCCTTACTTTACATTGGCACTGGGCACTGGGCACTAGCAAAGTTACTCCAAAGTTGATCTGGTGCCAATGAGTGACATAACAGTGACATGTTTTCTAAGAGAATTTTCAAGCAATTTTGTTTGTTTGCTGCAGGTTCTACTGTTATACCAATTAGGATCTTTTTGAAAGATGTTTTAGTCTGTATCTTACATTAGTGAGAAATAGAACCCAAATGAACTTGATATACATCACTTCTGTTCAAGATGCCTATTCTATATAAGATGGGCATATTCTCATTAAATTAACAGAACTCATATTTTTACATATTTAGAAAGAATGTGAATAAATTTCCTTCATGTAGCAAAAGTAGGCTCCAGTAAACTCTTATTGTTACTTGAATAATTATTTCTCAAATATTGTGTTTAGTATGAACCCTTTCCTAATTAATACAGTTTGATTTAAGATTTAGGTTTTCAACCTACATGTAATGGGAAAAAGGAGGAGATTAAAAGCAAACAGGGCTGCTGTTAAGCATCTTGCTTGTTCAGCAAGAATAGAGTTTAACTGCTTTTTCTAGACTCATGTTTTTGTTGTTTTAGAGATTTGGTTGGTAGATATAGAGATTTAGATGGTTGTTTCCTTTTGTTACTGTGATAAAAATTTTTATCTGTAGAAATGAAAAGAACCTTTGAGGGATATACATTTAAGAGACCCGACTGAACAAAACAATGTATTTTCAAATGTCTGTTGGTACTTCAAGGATTTTAACATCTTCAGAACAATTGTTTAAATTTATTAATACCAAGTTCTAAATTCAAGTACAAAGTAAATCATTTAAATGTCACCTCATTTGTTTTCATTAAGGATTGGCACATCTTAATTTTTATTTTTCTTGTGTTTTTAAAAGCTTCACCACAGCACCTACAGCCATTCATTTCTGATAAAAATGTGCCGTCTGAACTGGAATACATGATTATTTCCTTCAGAGAACCAAACCTGTATTTTCGACAGTGGAGTGGTGGTTCTATCTCCCAGGAGATCCGGTTCTCATCACAGGTGGACTGTAAACTTCTGGAATTCAGAAATGTCACGATGCAAAGTGTGGTGAAACCCTTTGGCATCTTTGGACAGATCGCACTCTGTAGTGATGGAGTTCAGAAGCTGCTCGACTGCTCCATGATTGTGAACTCTGTGCTTGTGAACTTTGGGCAGCATGTAGTTCACTCCCTAAACACTGCAATACAAGCTTGGAAACAGGTATGCACGTTCCAGAACTGGTTACAGTTGGGCCACGTGTGATCTTTTACTATACCTTCTATGTTACCACTTATAAGTTAAACACAGACCTGAGTATGAGGGTACTTCTTCAGGTAAAGTGATACAAGGGTTCTCTTTAGAAAGCTCTGGAGAAAGCTGTGGGTTGACACATACATCAGAGGTCATTCCATCTACTTTACCACATTTGGGTGGAAAGTAACTATTCCCAGGAATTATTTTTTGAAGTGATATGGTTCTGTTTAGCTAAAGCTTCAACGTTGGTATGTACCAGAGTGTCTGAATGCCCATTGCAGAAATAAAGGACTTAAATTAAGTTTTCCAAAATCTCAAAAACATGAATGAACAGTGGGGTAGATGCTGGAAATAGAGCAGTCTTGTCTTTCCTTTTGCTGACAGCCGCCTTTTTAAAAGTACTGCAGAATGAATTCTTAAATTTTTTTCCCCCTACATAACTGGGTTTTTTATCTATTTATTTTTTTATTATTAGTTACATTTTATTAACTCTGTATCCCAGCTGTATCTTACTCCCTTATTCCCTCCCAATCCCACTCTCCCTCCCTCATCTCCTCCCTGCTCCTTTCCAAGTCCACTGATTGGGGAGGATCTCCTCCTTTTTCATCTGATCCTGTTTTATCAGGTACCTTCAGGACTTGCTGCAAAGTCCTCTTTGGTGTCATAGCAGACACTGTTTCTCCCTTGGAGGGTGGAGAGGTCAAAAAGCCTGCCAGAAATAGTTCCTGTCAGAAATAGTCCCTATTCCCCTTACTATGGGAAACCAATTGGTTACTGAGCTACCACGGGCTACTAGAGAGCTGTAATAACTTTAAAATTTTTTGCATCTTTTATAGGAAGATTATGCATATCAAAAAACAGACGTAATGTAAACCAATGCAAAATAGCATACTTAAAATGGGAAAGCTGCCTGTCTCTGGCAGCATGGGAACAGTCCCACAGAATGTTTGGATGATAATAATGCAACAGATCACTGCTTATTTTCATTGCTGCCCTCACATTTAGTCACCATTTATGTTGAGACATTTGTCACCATTTTGTGCATGTTCCAAATACTTGTGTGGAGCTGGCTTCCCAGTGTGAGTCCTTGTGTGCTGAGCTCTCTCAGTAGCAGGCTCTAGAGGTGGAGGAAGGGCATCTGCTCCTGTAAAGAAGCTTCCTGGGAAGAAGGAAGAGAACTTGGGGGAAAATTTTATGAGAATAACTTGAGGATCTTTATGGAAACAATTTTAGGAAATAAATAGTTCTAAATTTTTTCAGGTTCTCTAACCTAAAATGTTTATGAGAATTAAATTTTATAGAAATAAAAGTTAATGTTTACCTTATATGCATGAAGACCTATACAAGACTAAGAGATTAATTGCTTGACGTGGTATTGCAATAGCAAAAGGAAAGAAGATAACACATCTGGTTTATATTTGAAGTCTTTTTTAAGGGCATTCCATGGTTTTCATGTTGCAAAGGACATGCGTAAAATAAGAGCTAGTGTGATTGAAATCTTTGCAGCTGGTTCAAATAGCAATGTGAAAAAAAAACTTCCATAGCTCCAATTTCTAGGGTTTTTTTCATATTTTGAACAATGCATTTAATACAAAACAAACATAGAAAATAGAAAAGAATCTTTGATAGGGTATTTAAATATATCTCGTTTTTGTCTTAGCATCAGAGCTTTTAGTTGACTTATATGTAACAACTACTGCAAAATGGCCTTTAAAATATCAGTTTTCTCACAGAAAAAATATTCTGTGACATAGCTATACACATAAATAAAATATGGGACATAAATATTTAAATGTTTTAAACCACATCAGACTGCGCGACTGACTGACTGGCTAACACAGTGCCTTGAAGGAATATTCCATTAAGTAGAGCCATGTGTCAGACAGCTGATTGCTGACAGGTACATTCTATGAATAGTTCTGATTTATACAGGGATTTGGCAATGTTAACATGAGCCACAGGAGGATATACTTCTGTAATTGTTCCTATAATTTTCTTGTTTCCTCCCATGTCAAGGGTACTTGCCACCAAGTTTTAATGTGGTAGGCATTGAATCCTGTGTATTTAAAGTAAAAATGAAAGCACACTACTTTGAAATCAGAGAACATTTACCACTAGGCTGACAAAGGCTTATTATGCTTGTTTTTCCTGTACTGAATGTAGTTTATTGTCTTTAGTAGGAAGTTTATTCTGAAACTTGGATTTTTATTGTATTTTCAATAATGCTGATACATAGTATAGTTATTAACAATGAAAAATGAATTTAATGAGGAAAACAAGAGGTTTGAGTTCTCCATCTATTTTTTAAAATCATATTATTATCAGGCATAAAACAGTTTGGCCCTTCACCTTCGGGTCATAAGTTCAAACTTAACAGTTTCTTATTTCCATGGTTAAAGAGCAATCTCTGTCTCTGTCTCTCTCTGTCTGTCTGTGTATCTGTATCTGTCTGTCTGTCTGCGAAATGATTGTGGTTTTTTTAAAGTACATTACAAACTCAAAACACCACTTTCTTTTTGCTTTCTGTGTCAATTTTCCTGATTTAAACACAATAACATTTAAATGGAGGTTGCACTCACATTTCTCTTATAGCAAATATTATCTCTGCCATGTAGATGCCTGTTCAACATGACATGAACTAAAAATATGAATAAGCCATCCTCGCAAGCATTCTAGGACACAGTGTAGATGATTTTACATAAATGAATATAAGGTTTTTATATAATATAACAGAATCTGAAACATTCCAAGAAAATTTGAAGCTTATTATAGTTATAATAAATTCCAAAGATGAAGGAGCAGTTGAGAAATAGTTCCCTAAGGACCTCAAGCATTCCTTATAAAAGTATAAACAACCTCCTTGTATTCTTTAATTTACATTTTTTTTTCTAAACCCCTCATCATTTATTAGACCCTCATCAGTTTTTAGAGATGAAAAAAGGATTATGATTTTTTTTCAACCTCCAGCTGGTAACTTAACCTCTGTGTTGAGACTGATCCCAATTCATTATGAAAACTGAATTTTAACATCAGGATGTGTAACTGAGTGGGGATTGGAGTCATACCCTTTCCTTCATGTTTTTACTTTTGCATGGAAAGGAGAGAGAAATGTTTATAAGGAGAATAGTTTATTTTGATTATATAATACTAAGTGGAAAAATCTCATCAAAACTAATTACACACTGTGACTCTAGCTGCTTAGAGGTTTTAGATAAATACATTAAATAGGATTGGATAGAGCAGGCTCATAGTAACAGCCAGAACATTTAAAAGAAAAGAAAAAAAAGACTGCTTAAAAAATAGTTTTCCAGCTGTGGCTGGCAATTATATCTGAGCAAAAAATTAGACATTTGAAGTCACTTTAAAATGTTTTTAGTTTTTATAAAGTCAACATATTTTACCAATATAATTATTAAAGTTAGGGAAGGGTGTGGTTCACTGTTCAGGTGCTTGCCTGTGTGCATCTGGCACTGGGTTCAAATTCCCAGCATAGTTAGAAAACAAGCATATATTTGTTTTTGTTGTTTGTTTCCTAAGTTTTAGTACTCAAACATCAAAAATTATTTTGAGTATTTGAGGTAAAGTTGTAAAAGATGCAGGTCATGTTCCTTCTCCTAGGCAGCAAGCATAGCATCTGGTAATGGAGCAAATGAATAGGTATCTTGAAACTGAATTATAGTGTCATGTCAGCATCAAATGGGGAAACTAGTCAGGCCTTGGAGGGAGGGGAAGGGGCAAATCTCAGAGGAACCTGAGGCTGAATACAAGCAGGTCAGTCCAACAAGTGGTAGAGGTAAAGAAGTCTCAGAAGAGGTAACTGACTGGGGCAGAAAACGGCTTGACACTTGACTGAACATTGAAGTCAAAGTAGTGGGAGAGTACCTGGGGAAGGGCAGGCAGAAGTGGAGCATGCCATAATAATTGAAGACTTGAAATGCAGCCCAGATAAAGTTTCCTTCTGAAACCCCAAAAAGTCATGTTTGAAGTTCATGACTAGCTGTTAAAAGCCATGACAAAGAGCACTAATGGTCATAAGTGTTTGGTCTCAGCCAGATTATCTCTGCTAATTAGTGTGCCTGTCAAGCAAGGTTCTGAGCCATAAGAACGGAGAGGTTAAACAAGGATGGATAGATTATTGAAGAAGCATAGGAAGAAAAAATGATATTGGTAAAGCAAGTCAAAGACTTGTATGAAAAAATTTTCAAGTCTCTGAAGAAAGAATTAGAAGAAGATTTCAGAAGATGGAAAGATTCCCATGCTCATGGCTTGGCAGGATTAACATAGTAAAAATGGCCATCTTACTAAAAGCAATCTACAGATTCAATGCAATTCCCATCAAATTATCAACACAATTCTTTACAGGCCTTGAAAGAAAAATTTTCAACTTCATATAGAATAACAAGAAATCCACAATTGCTAAAACAATCCTCTACAGTAAAAGATCTTCTGGAGGTATCTCCATCCCTGATCTTAAGCTATACTATAGAGCAACAGTTATAAAAACTGCATGCACTGGCATAGAAAAAGAATGGTCTATCAATAGAACTGAACAGAAGACCCAGAAATAAACCCACAAACTTATGGACACCTAATCTTTGACAAAGACGCCAAAACCATACAATGGAGAAAAGATAGCATCTTCAACAAATGGTGCTGGGCTAACTGGATGTCTACATGTAAAAAAAATGTGAATAGATCCATACTTACCACCCTGCACAAAATTAAAGTCCATGTGGATCAAAGACCTCAACATAAAACCAGACACATTAAATTGGTTAGAAGAAAAAGTGGGGAAGACCCTAGAACTCATTGGCACAGGAGACAACTTCCTGAACAGAACACCAACAGCACAGGCTCTAAGATCAACAATCAATAAATGGGACCTCATGAAACTGAAAAGCTTCTCTAAAGCAAAGGACACCGTCGTCAAAACAAAACAACTGCCTACAGATTGGGAAAGAATCTTCACCAACCCTTTATCTGACAGAGGGCTAATATCCAGTATATATAAAGAACTAAAGAAGCTGAAAAGCAGCAAACCAAGTAATCCAATTAAAAAATGGGGAACAGAACTAAACAGAGAATTCTTGTTAGAGGAATATAGAATAGCAGAGAAACACTTAAAGAAATGCTCAACCTCATTAGCCATTAGGGAAATGCAAATCAAAACGACCCTGAGATTTCACCTTACAACCATCAGAATGGCCAAGATGAAAAATTCGAGTGACAACACATGCTGGAGAGGCTGTGGAGAAAGGGGAACCCTCCTCCACTGCTGGTGGAAATGTAAACTTGTACAACCACTCTGGAAATCAATCTGGTGTTTTCTCAGACAACTAGGAATAGCGCTTCCTCAAGATCCAGCCATACCACTCCTAGGCATATATCCAAAAGAGGCTCAAGTACACAAAAGGACATTTGCTCAACATGTTTGTAGCAGCTTGATTTGTAATAGCCAGAACATGGAAACAACCCAGATTCCCCTCAACTGAAGAATGGATGCAGAAATTGTGGTACATCTACACAATGGAATATTACTCAGCAATGAAAAATAAGGAAATCATGAAATTTGCAGGTAAATGGTGGGACCTGGAAAGGATCATCCTGAGTGAGCTGTCCCAGAAGCAGAAAGACACACACGGTATATACTCACTCATACAGACATGTAATATAGGATAAACCTACTAAAATTTGTACATCTAAAGAAACTAATCAAGAGAGAGGACCCTGACTAAAATGCTCAATCCCCATCCTGAAAGGCAAAGAGGATGGACATCAGAAGAAGAAAACAGGAAACAAGCTAGAAACCCACCACAGAGGGCCTCTGAAAGGCTCTGCCCTGCAGACTATCAAAGCAGATGCTGAGACTTATGGCCAACTGTTGGGCAGATTGCATGGAATCTTATGTAAGAAGTGGGAAATAATAAGATCTGGAGAGGACAGGAACTCCACAAGGAGAGCAACAGAACTAAAAATTTGAACACAGGGGTCTTCCCAGAGACTCATACTCCAACCAAGTACCAGGCATGGAGATAACCTAGAACCCTTGCACAGATGTAGCCCATGGCAGCCCAGTGTCCAAGTGGGTTCCATAGTAATGGGAATAGATACTGTCTCTGACATAAACTGATTGGCCTGCTCTTTGATCACTTCCCCTTAGGGGGGAGCAGCCTTACCAGGCCACAGAAGATGACAATGCAGCCACTCCTGATGAAATCTGATAGACTAAGATCAGAAGGAAGGAGAGGACCTCCCCTACCAGTGGACTTGGGGAGGGGCATGCGTGAAGAAGGGGGAGGGAGGGTGGGATCGGGAGGGGAGGAGGGAGGGCCTTATGGGGGGATACAAAGTGAATAAAGTGTGATTAATAAAAAGGAAAAAAGAAAAAAGTAAAAGTTTGTTGTATTTGACTACCCCATCCTTAAACTCACTTTAAAAGAAAAAAAGGAAATCCAGACTTTTTTTTTTCCTTATATCAAATACAGCAAATATTTCCAAAAAAAAAAAAAAATGATGATGGTAGTGGCAATGGTGGTGGTGGTGGTGGTGGTGGTAGTGGTGGTGGTAGTGGTAGTGATCCTCAAAGATGTCTAGTACAATGAGTCCCATGAGGGTCTTCTCACCACCTGTAACTATAGAACACCCACCTGGGGAGTATTCTGCATGGTGTGGGTTGGATTCTGTTTCCCCTGGTTTTTTGTTGATACCATTCTAGTTTTGGTTTCTGTCCTGGCTGGGTACCACTTAGATTCATCTGTAGACTCCTTAGGCTTCATGCTTACTAATCCCCTGCATCATCCTGCTTCTGAATTACATCATCATTTACTCTCCCTCCCCTCAATAAAGGGGAAAACTATAGAGTGTGGCATTCTTTAAATCCTTATCCAGAAAGTATTGCCATTACCTGTAAATCGACTAGCTACTTGGGAAGTCCTTACATACTCAAGTTGATTCTGTGCTTTTAGTTTTTTGAAAGCATATTAACTGGTTTTTAGGCCATGGTCTAGGTGATAAAAACAATACAGCCAGTGTTTTGATGTCACAGCAACTAATAGGGACCCTTTAGACTGAGAAACAGGTATTCATAGAAATCTGTTGCTAATTAGATGAGCCTTAGCTGCTTAATGGAGAATAGCTCCTGAGCTATTTGCTGAATGAAACAGATCCTGGAAACTTTTTCAACTAACATTATTCCTCTTAAAAATTTCAACTTGGCCTTTAAATGGGTTCTGAAGCTGATCTGTTTTGTATGTTCAGCCTCTTAACAATGGAGGGAAAGTTATGGTTTTATTTATATCTCTCCCTGAGCAGATTTACACACACACACACACACACACACACACACACACACACACACAGAGTCTCCCTCTCTCCCTTCCTTCCTCCCTTTCTCCCTCTTAAGGACCCCAGGATTGTAGCAACCTAAATGATCCTTGCTTTCTGTAGGGTACAAACTGTGGCTTTGGTAATTGGCCTTGATTGTGGAGTTTAGAGGGCTGGGAATATGGTAATTCTAGCCTCTGTTACTCTGTTCAGAAATGTGCACAGCCCAGCACAGCACTCTTTATAGCATGTTAATTCATTTTAAGAAATGTTAAATGTTTGTGGGATCTCGTTGTTCTTTTCCTCTTCTGTGTGTATGATTTATTTTGTAGGAGTATAAATCAAAACACATTCCTGGAACATATGATGTCTTTAAGATATTTTTGTTGTGCTTATCCTGAAAATATAGAATATTCTGTATACCAGAGCTAATGACAACAGATCCTTCAACATTTATGTGTATAACAATGGCCACTGGGCAGACAGCTGCCAAACATCTTGCAATTAATCTGATACACACATTGGCTTTCATATTCTTTTTCTTCCAGAACAAATGCCCTGAGGTAGAGGAGTTGGTCTTCAGCCACTTTGTGATCTGTAATGACACACAGGAGACACTGCGGTTTGGCCAGGTGGACACTGATGAAAATATTCTGCTGGCGAGTCTCCATAGTCACCAGTACAGCTGGCGTTCTCACAGATCCCCACAGGTATTTGAGAATCAGTCTTACAAACAGTCATTGTTGAGGTTGGGTATCTGTTTATTTTGCATTTGTGTGTCTGAGTGCTGTTATTTCCCTATGTAGTGGCATTTGGTGGAAACTCAGGAATGCTCAGAGGGTGTACTTCCTAGTGAGCATGGGTGCTGCTCGGGGAAGAGACAGGCCTCTAGAACTAAGCGGTCTGGGTCCTGTGCTGGGAATTTGCTGCACCTTCTGTGCTTTGGTTTTCTCATCTACAGAATAGGGATGAAATAGTCCCTGCTCTGTGTAAGGTGCTAGACTGGTCCTTAGAATGCAGTCAGCATTATGTGCTGAGCATATGAACCATTCATTGATTCCAGTTTCCTCTGTGTACATGTTTTGTACCAGGTATATGCTTGTTAGTAGCAATGCAAAGACAGAAAGTCACAGTCTGTGACTTCAGGGACAGCTCAAGATCATGCAGTGACCATAATGACAAATTTTGCCCTGGGGAACACTAAGAAAAGACATAGCAAAGGATGTCTGTTTTCCAAGCGGTATAATTCCATTTCCCTGTCACTTTAGATGAGGATAATTAGAGAGATGTACCCCGCAGAGATAGTCTACGGATGAATTAAATACAAAGATGTGGTCTTAAATAAGAAAAAGAAATCCTAGGAAGTATTCCCAGGAACAATATATTTCTAAAACTCTGGGTAATAAACTATTATCTGCTTGTGATTAAAAGTAGGTCATTCAATTAGAGAGCAAGTTTTTCCATGTGGTCCCTAGGCCAGCTTCAGAGTCTGTTCCACCCTCAGGCTCCACCTCCTTTCTTTTCCCCTCTGTACCCCAAGAGCTAGTTTCTTGTCTTTTAGTTATTTTTAGTTTTTTCACATTAAATCAGCCCATTGTTGTCATAAAATTTGAAAACGTAGATACAATTAAATATTCTATATTTAAATTTAAAATCAAATTAATCTGGCAGGACATTAAGACTCTAAGCTTTTGTAACACAAATTCTGTGTTTAAAGATTTGTTTTTATTGCGTGTATCGGAGTGAGTAGGTATGTGTACTTGAGTTCAGGTGCCCACAGATGTTAGAAGCATAGGATTCCCTGGAGATGGAATTAGGTACAGTTGTGAGTTGCCTGACATAGATGCTGGGAATCAAACTCTGCAAGAGCAATGCATGCGCTTCACCACTGAACCTTCTCTCCAGTGCCTTTTAATATGAATTCTTCCAAAAGCTTCTCACACAGTATGATATTGCACTCATAATTTTACCCTACATCACACATATTTTCCAATTTTCCTCTTGTAAGTTTTTCATGTTAGAGTTTTCATTTGCCCCGTGTGACATGAAGTACACTGTATTTGTTTCATACTTTTCTTTTTGTTATTTTTTTCTAATTAGTTACAAAAGTAGAAGCATACAGATACACACAAAAAGACCCATGTACATGCAATTCTGGCCATTGGAACATTACCTGTGGGTTCCATGGTCATTGAATCCTCAGCAGGGTACTACCAATGGAAGTATACCTCAAAGTAGCTACAGTGTGTGACTATATACTCTTGCAGCCACATGCAGCCGACTGTGGGGCTCAGCTGACAGAAGCAAAACAGATGAGACTTAGCCCTCCTCAGAGTCACACTACCACCATTGCCACCCAGGACCCTCAGGATTCTTGCACACTGGAGCTCAACTGGGATGATTTTTAACAGATGGCTCAGGACTGTGAGGACATGCAGCTCCTGGTAGAGAGGGGATCAATGAGGGACAGCAGTGGATGGCCACTGTCACCATTGCACCTGTTGTATTTATGCTTTAAAAATCATTACTAGTTTTTTCACAACATGTCTAAACTCCAAAGTTGCTATACATTATTTGAAGATAAGAGAACTTCTATTTTATTAGTCTATATATGTAATTTTATATCCACAGTCCTCTCTTCTCGTATATTTTGGCAGCATGATTCATCTGTTAAGCTAGCCAATCTGTGAGGTTTTAAAAGAAGGTCAGAGAAATCTGGTACAGTCGACCATGTAAGCCCAAAGCCAAAGTAATAGAGGATCCTTGCTCTAAGTATAAACCCTTGCTAAGTCTTAACTGTGTCACCAAACTTGACTTCAATAGCTTTTAACTTAGGTACATTAAGTTCATAGAAAATTTGTCTTTAACCATGTGTTGTGGTGCTCCTGTAATCCCAGCACTGAGGAGGTTGAGGCAGGACGATCAAAGAATTCAGACCATCCCTCACTACATACTGAGTTCAAGGCCAACCCAAGCTTCGTGAAACCCTATCTCAACCTCATCCTTACCCAGAAAAGAAAACTTAGCGTTTAAATCAGACTCCTTTAAAAGAAAATTATAGTACTTGGTTGGAGTATGTGTCTCTGGGAAGACCCCTGTGTTCAAATTTTTGGTTCTGTTGCTCTCCTTGTGGAGTTCCTGTCCTCTCCAGATCTTACTATTTCCCACTTCTTACATAAGATTCCATGCAATCTGCCCAACAGTTGGCCATAAATAAGTCTCAGCGTCTGCTTTGATAGTCAGCAGGGCAGAGCCTTTCAGAAGCCCTCTGTGGCAGGTTCCTAGCTTGTTTCCTGTTTTCTTCTGATGTCCATCCTCTTTGCCTTTCAGGATGGGGATTGAGCATTTTAGTCAGGGTCCTCTCTCTTGATTAGTTTCTTTAGATGTACAGATTTTAATAGGTTTATCCTATGTCATATGTCTATATGAGTGAGTATATACTGTGTGTGTCTTTCTGCTTTTGGGACAGCTCACTCAGGATGATCCTTTCCAGGTCCCACCATTTACCTGCAAATTTCATGATTTCCTTATTTTTCATTGCTGAGTAATATTCCATTGTGTAGAGACTCATACTCCAACCAAGTACCATGCATGGAGATAACCTAGAACTCCTGCACAGATGTAGCCCATGGCAGTTTAGTGTCCAAGTGGGTTACATAGTAATGGGAAGAAGAACTGCCTCTGACATAATCTGATTGGCCTGCTCTTTGATCACCTCCCTCTGAGGGGGGAGCAGCCTTACCAGGCCACAGAGGAAGACAATGCAGCCACTCCTGATGAGATCTGATAGACTAAGATCAGAAGGAAGGAGAGGAGGACCTCCCCTATCAGTGGACTTGGGGAGGGGCATGTGTAAAGAAGGGGGAGGGAGGGTGGGATTGGGAGGGGAGGAGGGAGGGCCTTATGGGGGGATACAAAGTGAATAAAGTGTAAAAAAAAAAAAAAAAAAGAAAACTATATCTTTTTTATGTTTCTATGTATGCTGAAATGTATTTTAAGACCCTCTGAAGCTAGAGGCCTTAATAGGCCCAGAGGGTACTCATGGAATTCCTGACATCCGCACAGTGCATTCTGCTGTGCTCTGCTGAGGGTACTTCTGAGGGCCAGAAATCCAACCACTTAAGCTGCACCTGGAGCTTGTCACAGATCCACAAGTGAGCACAATGTTCCTCTCCCCAGACTCCAGGTCAGATCCTGCACTGCCCAGCAGGCTTGGCTTTAGGAACATTTGTGTCTGCATATTTATGCAGCCTCGGGTATTAGTCAATTCATAGTCTCTGGGAGGGTTTCCAAAGTTCATAGAACTTAATGCCACTAAACAATGCAGCTTATATTGCAGAGAACAAGAAAGTGGCATTGACACCTGGAAAAGTTTCAAAAGGTCAGGGTATCTTAGAACCACACAGAAGGTTGCTAACAACATTGAATCCCAGTTGAACAAGAAGAAACATGGACACAACTAATTCCAGAAATCCGAAGCTGAAAATTGAGAAGTCATAAACTCTCTGTATAGTATCTAACACATGCTATGAGGCAGAATCACTTAAAATTTTGGACATTCCACAACAGGTTCTTGCCTAAACAAATAAAGGAAGAGAGGAACTGTTTCCTAGGGAATAACTGAACATGTTCAGCTGCACAGAATCATAGATGCCACCACAAAGGATTTGTAAATATCTTGAGTTCACCTCTCCAGATAGATTGCAGGCCACAATAACCATCAAGGAGTTAGTCTTCAAAGAAGGATTTCATGTTATACAGAGTTGAATCTCGATCCAGGAATGTAAGTAGGTAGCATTGTCCCAGGATATGACAAGGGTGTACAGCTTCGAGATAAGGGAAGCCCAGTTTGAGTTAACCAATCTGGGGAGAGCACCACCTCCATAACCTGGAGGACTCACACATAAGCTGTCAAAAATCACTTTCTGGTTCATCTGTCCTTGAGAAAGGGAGACCCCTACTCTGTGTGTAAGAGGTTGTGCTTCCATTACCTTCAAAAGGCACAATTCATGAATTATGAATACACTATAGAGGTATAGAATTAAAACTATTTTTTAATTGCAACTATTAGTAAATTAGTTTTGTTTTATTATAAAGATTTATTTACAAGTAAGTGTATTACATGAATGTGTGTATGTGCACCACTGTGAGGGCCTAGTGCCCGCAGAAGTCAAAAGAGGGTGTAGGATATACTGTAACTAGTGTTAAGGACTGTTGCAAGCCACTGTGTGGGTGCTGGGAAACAAACCCAGGTTTTCTGCAAGAGCATCCAATGTTCATAACCCTGGAGCCATTGTTTCATCCCCACACTCACTTAATTTTAGTAACAAAACCAAGCAAGGTAAAAGAGGAGGGGCTCTAGAGAGTGTATATAAAATAACAAAATATTTCTCTACAATGAATATAAAAGTAGTTTATAATTTTGTGGAAGTGGCACATCTTTTAAATCGTAAAATGTAGCTTGATAATTAATTTTGATGACTAGCAGAGCATCTTACAAATATTCAATAAATAGACAGTGCCAAAAAGATAAACCTTTCATTAAAGATGGAGGTTGGCTAATATTGTGTAAAGGATCAGATAGTTAATATATTAGGCTTCCCATAGTCTTTAAACTGTGTTGCAGCTTATCATCATGCAAGAGCAATGTAGAGTTCATAAATGAATGAGAAGGGCTGTCTTCCAGTGAATATTTATAAAGTTTTAATTTCATTCTGTTTCCACTCATGGAAAAATACTTTTTCATCTTTTTGTAGTTTTCAACAACTACAAATGCTCACCAGTTGGTATCGCATGCCTTTAATCCCAGCACTCATGAGGCAAGGCAGGTGGATCTCTTCATTCCAGGACAGCCAGGGCTACACAGAGAAACCCTGTCTCAAAAAAACAGCAACAACAAACAAATAACAAAAATAAGTCTCAGGCTGGAGTGATAGCTCAGTAGTTAAGAGCATTTGTTGCTCTTCACAGAAAACCCAGGTTTAGTTCACTCTTCTGACCTTCAGCACTAGGCATACATGTGATGCACAGGAATGCTTGTGGGTAAAACATTCACACATAAAATAAAAATGAATGAATCTAATTTTTAATTTTTTAATGAAGTGTTTTTAAAGTCAATTTTAAAAATGTAAAGTTCACAAGCTACCCAAAAATACCCAATTTGCCCATAAGCCCATAAACCAATCCTTGCTTTCAGGCCTGTGGCTAATAGATTCCAGTAGGCTAAAGGTTTAACTCACAGTTCTCCTCACTTTGACGTTTGTGGTATTCCCATCACTTGGCGCGCGCGCGCGCGCACACACACACACACACACACACAAACAAACAAACAACTCAAAAACTTGAGAAATGATAAGTAACAGTGTAAGCCATACACTAAATATGCTTGTCAAATAACAGCAAAGTATTTTGTTAATTCTCAGTCAGTGTAAGAGCTTTAGAAAGCTCTAGTTCCCTTTTGGGATGTAGAAATATTTTAAGGTGAAATCTGATTACAGTGTGTTTTGAAGACAAGACTGTCTTATAATTCCAGCCCGTTGTCTATTTTGTGACCTATAAGTCCTGTTCGGTGGACACTTTCCTAGCCATGCACTCATTTGTTCACATGGATCCAGAAAAGAGCAGAGTCCTGCTGCCTCAGCCACAGTCTAAAGACTAGGAAAGATTCTGCCTAACACTGATAACTTTTCCAGCTCTTCTTTGTATGTGCATACATGTCAGACCTATTTTTGTTTTTTATGGTGCTGGGTGTTGTGAATTTTGTTTAAAAGGAATAAATGAACTATATTTTTAATGAATTCTTCAAGAATGTCATTCATATAGACAATGAATTTTTTTCATCACATACCTCCTTCAACTCCTCTGAGATATCACACACACACACACACTCTCTCTCTCTCTCCTCCCACTTTTGTGTGTCTGTGTGTGAGTGTGTGTGTGTGTGTCCCTCTTATACATTAAAGTTGCTAATGGAATTGGAACTTCCCTTTTAGGATTACTTGAGTAAGAAGCTTCAAAGCATTAAAATAAGCCTCCATAAGTCTGACTCCATTAAAATTGACTCCATAAATTTCTTAGTAATCTCACATTGGAAGAGGATGTAAACTAAAGCAAAGATTTACATAAAAATTATTCATCACAAGTTTAAAAACATTAAAAAATGAAAGGTGCCAAAGTGCTTACTTTTGAGTAAAGTAAAACCTAACCAGTCTATAAGATGATCAATAGATTATGGGCTTTTTAAAGTTTTTATATAGAAAATATAAATAATTGACATGTCTTATAACCAAGAAAAGAATTTAAATTCTAGATATAGAACATCATCCTCGCAATATAAGAACAAATGCACAAAAATTATTGAAAGAGATACAGTGTACAGTGTTAAATATCAAGGCATATTAGTGTTCTCACAGGTCCTTCTGTCATTATTTCTCTCCACCTTAATTAGTCTCCTTTCTTCCTGTTTATATCTTAATTGATAGTGGTTAGTCTCCTTTGATCTATGTTATGTATTAAATATGCACATTCTCCTAAGGAGTGTATTCTCAACTTAGACAAATTTTGTAGACACAATCAGTACCTATCAGGATATCCCTGCAGTAGTTCAGGACAGGGAGGAATGCTGGCTGACTGATTAAAACCTCCAGTTTAGGAAGAAACACCTTGGAATCAGGAAGTTAAGTCCCTTGTATTTAAACGTAGACAAAATCTTAATATGCACATAAAAGAAATGTTTCCAAATCTGAAGTCAGGATGAGACCCTGGCAGGGCTTTCTAGCAGAGGAGAGAACTGTATTAGACTTACTGAGCCAGTCAAGTGAGAGGAGAGGTGACAGTCTCTCTCACACATGGGCTGAGATGTTTGAGAGCTACAAAGGCATGAGACAACATGGTAGGGGAACTTTACTAACTTAACTAGGCCAGTGTAGAGTCCATGTGTGGAGCTGCCAAAGGGAAACAGTGGTGAAGGCTGTGAGAGCTCTGCTATGCTGTCTTCAGGCTGTAAAAGCACAGAGGTGAGATAATCCGCTTACCCAACACAGGATGAAAGAAGGCTGCCAGTGGACTGTAGTAGAGAGAGCACACCACACAAAGCCTGGGAGAGACACACATAAACAGCATGTCATGGTCAAGGATTTCAATATTTTTTTCATTGTAATTCAGGGATAACATGGCAGGTCATGCTAAAAAGACAGGTTCTTAAATGGGTTGGTGTACTGGCTAGTTTTCTCTCAACACAAGCTGTAGTCATCAGAGAGGAGGGAGCCTCAGCTGAGGAAATGCCTCCATGAGATCCAGCTGTAAGGTATTTTCTCAATTAGTGATCAGTGGCAGAGGGCTCAGCCGATTGTGGGTGGTACCATCCCTGGGCTGGTGGTCCTGGGTTCTATAAGAAAGCAAGCTAAGCAAGCCATGAGGAGCAAGCCAACAAGTAGCACCCCTCCTGTGGCCTCTGCATGGCTCCAGGTTCCTGCCCTGTTTAAGTTCCTATCCTGACTTCCTTTGGTGGAAGGGTAAGCTGAAGTAACCCTTTCTTCCCCAAGTTGCTTTTTGGTCATGGTGTTTCATTGCAACAATAGAAACCCTAAGACAGTAAGCCAAATTCTGTGGCATAAGTACTCCTGCCATCAATAACTTCAAGCTATCAATGTTTAACAACCTGCTAGAAATCCCTGGCTATTCAGGGAGAGGTTTTCATAATCAGTTATGAGCCAATCCCACCTTAACACTATTTGGAGGAGTTCTGTCCTACGTAGCCTGCCAGTTTGTCCTGAGGAGACACTCCTGTGTGTGGCAGGCAGCCTTGGGCAGCTATAGGGTTATATAAATAGAGAATGCTACAGCTGTATACATTTGGTAGAGATGTTTCTGGTAGTGTTGAGAAGACAGACAAGATTAAGTTAAGAACACACACAGAAAGTAGTTTGTGCACTGCTGCATATCAGAAGACTGGGAAAGATGTTGGTATCTGAGCAATGGCAGAGCTGGGAGGTATATTGGCATAAATGCATAAGAAACTGATTGCCCCGTGGGAAACAGCTATAAATTCTGAACAGCACTAAGAACTGCCTGTGGGTTCTGGGTTCTAAACAATGGGCAAGTTGAGAAGGAGTCAAAGCTAAGCTACTAATCTGCAGAGTTTAAGTGGCTTTTCCCTGAACAAATGTAGTCAGGGCAGTTCAGGGTGGCCTGTCATCTTTCTGGCTCAGGACACAGGCACTGCCAAAGAATGGAGAGAGGTCCCTGGAAAGGAGGAAAGCCATAAAATTGGACCATAATATGTATAAATTGACCTGTTCTCATGCGCAACGCAGTACGCTGGAACACTGCAAGCACCTCTCATCTCAGATTTGAATTGAACTGTCCCCCACTCAGGTGTAAGAAGCTTCTGTATGACTCTTAATTTACTCCCAAATCAGCATGCTTCAGAATCCACAGCCTCTATGTAACATAGCATTGACAGTGTTACATGATATAACTGTAATAGATCAGAAAGTCACCTCAAAGAGTTCAGACAGAAAAGAAAGCTACTGATTTTGAAGTAAAAGACAGTCCAACCCACAGGGATCCAGATGCTGGCTTTCTCGGACATAAACTTTAAAGCAGCTGTCAAAGTGAAGGATTTTATAGATTAAATTAAGGTTCTGAAGTGGCTGGTTTTTAATTAATCCTGGGTGGGCCTAATTTCATCAGAGAAAAGCCTTGAGAGGTTCAGAACCTCTGGGAAGAGAGATGTAAGAGTCTGCCAGCCTTGTGGAAGCAAACTGCTGCACTGTGATGCTTATAAATGGGGCAGTAAGCTCTCTGTGAGAGCCAGCCAGAGCCTTCAACGTAAGGCCGCAACTGGAGCAGGCTCACAAGTTGGCTCTCCAAATAAAAAGGGGCCAGTTGACACCTTATCTATAAGCCTGTGATACTCTGAAGACGTGGCCAGTCCACTGTCTCTTGGCCTACAGACATGGAAGTAAATGGGCACTGTTTTAGACTTCTACGTGTTGTATAATTTGTCACTTGTCAATAGAAATGTACTAAAATGTGACAGAAGGAAAACATCAGTCAGCTGGAAGATACTGATTGAAAAGCATCCACTCTGAAGGAGGAAAAAAAAAAAAAAAAGAAGATTCAAACAAAGTGATAAGAATCTCAGAAACTTTTGGGAAATTTTCAAAATGTGCAGCAAAAAGTAATTGTAATTCCTAAATGTGAAGAGACATTAAAAGGAAACAAAGCATTGATCCTGGAAAAACCCCCAAATATTATAAAAATTGAAATTTACAGACCCACTAGCTCAGAAAAACTCCAAACACAATGAGACACATAATCTCCTAGAAACCACAAAAAAGCAGCACACAGTGGTGGGAACAGTGTGGCCCTCCAGTGTCACCGCTCCACAAGAAGCCAGCAATGGAGTCACATCTCCAACATGCCAGGAGCTTTGGTTTGCCAGAAGCCAGTTTGAATGATATGTGAGAGGTTAAAATCGGCAGCATTTAATTGTGACTATGGGAAGAGTCTTGTTTGACCCTGGGCCTTCGAGTGACAGTTGCCCATGAGAGGGACATCAGTAGAATGTGCCTGGAAACAGAAAACCCTAAAAACTGTTTGGACACTTGAGATGTAGGTTGCTTTGGAATGCAGGAAAAAATAATATATGGGGGAAATGCACACTTTAAACATGAAATACCTATTCCACTCCTCAGCACTTCAGGTTTCTCTTTTGCCCAATTGAAAGGTGAACACACACACAGGTGTGCCTGCACATGCATATAAATTACTAGTAAAGAGCTCTGCTCTCTGTAATCACAGCTTCCTTTCCCCTCTCTGCCTTTTTAAATGAACTTAGTTGGGGTTTCCATTGATAGGATAAAGCACCATGGCCAAAAGCAACTTAGAAAGGAAAGAGCTTATTACAGCTTCCAGCTGAGGGAAGTCAGGCTGGAGCTCAAGGCAGGAATCTGGAGACAGGAACTGAAGCAGGAGCCATGGAGAAACAATAACTGACTTGCTCCTCCTGACTTGCTCATTTGTTCTCTCATACACACCAGAATCATCTGCCCAGAAGTAGCTGCATACAAAATGGGCTGGATCCTCCCTTACCAATTATTAATCAATAAAACGCCTTAAAGGCTCACCATAGTCCAATCTTATAGAGGCATTTTCTCAATTGAGGTTTCCTCCTCACAGGGGGAGTCTAGCTTCTGTCAAGTTGACAAGCTAGGCAGCACAGGTGAACCTATAGAACAGGCACATTCAGGAGCAACAGTCTCTAATCCTTCTGGCAAACCTCTATCTCAAAAAAAATATTTGCCTTACAGTTATGAAATAGCAACAAAAATTATTTTATGGTTGGGGGTCACCATAACGTGAGGAACAGTATTAAAAGGTCGCAGCATTAGAAAGGTTGAGAACCACTGCCCTAGAGATTGAGCTTTGGTCTATCATTACTGTTTAGGCAGCAGTGGGCTAGCTAACAAATTCCAAAGTGAGTGCTAAGAGAATGAAACCTTTGGTACCCAGTGCTACTTACAGGACTGTATGTTATAAGGGTAAGCTAAGGAGATCCCCTGTAGATGGGCCTGTTGATAACAGGAGACATGCAGATAACAAAGAATGTCACAGGCACATTCTCTGTATCATCTCTAGACCACTTTTCCTGGCCATGTTCTACTTTTGAGTTTAGTCTGGAAGCCATTTCTCTGTTTACTATAATTTTCTACTTGATAAAGCTGTGTGCTTTCAGAACTAGTAAATTCTGGCCTCCCTTTATCTAACAATCTTACCTTAATCTTAGGCACCCCCTCCCAGATTTCAGCACAAGCAAGGTAGAAGTTAGGGGCTTGCTGGTCTAGAGAAATTCTGAAACCCCGGCAGCCAAATGCTGGACTTTCTTGACTCTCAGTCTATACTGTTGTGCTAGGAAGGAATTCCCTATGGCTCATAGCTTCAGACTCTAGCTTTACAATGTTCATCGTCTTCTATGAAAGCCATCTCTGTGCCTTGTCATTCTTTTAGCTTGCTTTCGGCTTGCAGAATTTTCAAATAGACCTTTTATTTTGTACTCCCTTTGTCTTTGAGTCTAAGGTGGCAGTATTTCTGACAATATAATCCTCTAAACAACTTTCTGGGTCTCTTGTTTATTTTATTTAGGATCATTGTATTAGGAAAATCAAACCCTCAAATCTCTTCAAGTTAAGCTCTTCTGAAATTCTATATTCTACTGATATTGCTGAAGGACATTGCACCTAAGCATCTCAGAGTCCCTTTTATTTGAATAGTTCTCTGAGACACCAGTCAATATGCCTGAGGCCCTAACAGAATATCACAGGCACACTCTCTGTATCTCTAGACCACTTTTCCTGGCTATGTCATACATTTGGTTTTGGTCTAGAAACCATTTCTTCATTTAGTGTCACTTTCCAATTGATAAAGCTGGGAGCTCTCAGAACTAGCAAATTCTGTCCTCCTGCTCCTTCCCATTCCTGCAGTTCTGGTCACAGAGCAAGTTCTGCATAAGAAGACCAGGCATGTGCTTCAAGTGGCATCAACCTCTAGGCCCAAATGCATGCCCAACTCCTCACACTCTTATTTAATCTATGTTTATTCTGTAAAAATTCCTATAATTTATCATAAACTAAAACTACATAGAACAATTACTAAATATTATGTATTTAAGTAGACTAAAAATTAAAATTACCACAGGCTGTCTTTTTCTCTAATCATAGAAATCATTTCCCAGAAATCTACAGTATCACCCTTACTGCTGTTTAGGGAAGAGCTGTCTGCAACTAGTACTTGGGAAGGAAGAATTTTATGCCTTGTTCTGAAGTGACAGTAACAAGATTCTTTTTATTGTTGCTGACATCAAGATAGCTAAAACCAACAGTGAGGCAAACACTTCTGGGGACCATTTGGCAAGGATTTTAATCCAAAATATTCTTGTAAACATTGATTTTATTTGAGTACCAAGAACCAGTGTCCAGTCGCCATCTTACGTCATCTTACGTGACATTCAGAAGAGTTAAAGGGGAACTATGGCCTCAGTTTCTTTGCTTTTCTTTGTTTCTCCGTATCTTACTTTCATCAGTAAGTCACATTTCTCTGAGGAGCGACCTTCCAGTACCTTCTAAAGTCACCCGGAGTACTAAAATAAAGCCTGAGTGGGTTCCAACACTAAGTATCTAGCAAAGGTGGAATTTCCTCTCTTCCTTAAATTAAACACAGGAGTTTGAGACTGAACTTTTTTCTCTGTGTGTGTTTCTTGGTAAGAATCACCTGCACTTTGGCCTTTCCAGTCTTTTGCAAGCCCAGGGCCCATTTCTGGAGTTTTCTACAAGCCTGACTGCGAAGGTTGACTGGGAACTACTTTAGCTGTGAGGCTCAGAGATGAATGGCTGCTGGGACTGCATATGGTCTCTGCCTCCCCCCTGGCAGTAAATTCTAGAAATTGAAATGTAGCTTTGAAGAATACATACTAGAGATTTACTAAGCTTTTATAAGGCATTCAATGCCTTTCCACAACCCGTATCCTGCAAATGTGAGTTCTCAGTGCCTAAACATAAAGGTTCTTCACAGAGTTCATTTTAAATGTATATTTTAATGAATGTGCTTGGAGAAAGAATATGCAACTGGGCTATTGGAGCATGGTATTTTGCTATTTTTACTAAAGGAAATACTGATTAGGAATGTTATAAAGACTCAGAATACATAATGTGATTGTCTTTAATGATAACCCATTTCCATGAATCTGTGTGACAAACACATTAATGGAAAGACAGTACCATAATGTTGCACTGTGGTGACTCTGCTTATTTTTGTGCTTTTAATTATTTCCAGGATACCGAAGAACTTATTATTTAAAGGTCAGAATAATGCCCAAGATATGACCAAACCCTGTGAGTGTCTACAAGGAATGTTGAGTGACCTCAGAGTCTTGAACTTATTTTATTTCTCTGATAATTCTTGACTTGCCAAGTTAGTGAATTTTAAGAATGCTGAGAGCAGATTTTAAGATAAATGTGAGCTAACCCATTCTTGTGGAGTCAGGGGCTTCCATTCAGGCATTAGTTCATGTTTGACTTGCCTGACTCACATTTAGGGATAAAATAAGTTAGGCCTATTTTAATGTCTTAAAAAGCACATTCCCTCACTGGGGAAGAAAACCAACTACACAGCTTGGAGCAGCTCTGAGAGTCTGCAGTTGCCGTGGATACTTTAACCTTTATGAAAAGGTTTTCTTAGTATAGCAACACAACCTAGTTCAATGAAAAGAATTAATTTTTTATTTCTTTTCTGTCCATCTGTTGACTTATCTTTCCTCTTATTAAAAATTAGAGATAGATATTTTAATTGTCCAAGTCATCATAATGACTAAAAATAAATTGAAAATCTTGTAATACCTCTCAATCTTTTCTCTCTTTTTTTTTTTTTTTTTTTTTTTTTTTTTTTTTTTTTTTTTTTTTTTTGGTTTGTTTGTTTTGTTTTTGTTTTTCACAGAGGGTTTCTCTATGTAGCCTTGGCTGTCCTGAACTCACTTTGTAGATCAGCCTGGCCTCGAACTCACAGAGACCCATCTGCCTCTGCCTACCAGAGTGCTAGGATTATAGGCATACACCACTATGCCCGGCTTCAATCTTTTTTTGGGGCATGTGTTGGCACTTCTCCTAAATTAAACTAAATTTTGCTGAATAGTAACTATTCCATTTTAGAGCAATTTTAAAAGAGAGTTTTGATTCTAACTTTGGGTAGGTTTCTCTGTCATTTATACTTGTATTTAGTGACAATGAATATTTAAACTAACAAACAAAAGCTGACATTTTTGACTCACAAACTCAAGAGTATGTATCCAAATCTGAATGACTATCAGATGGCCTCTTCAGTTTATCTTCTTGGCTTCTGTTTCTTGGCTCTCCTAAATTATCCTTTATCATTTCTAGCTAACATATTCTAAACTCTTCCTCTAAAGAATTATATAGACCAAGTTCGTGATAACCTTCAAACTATTATACTGTCCAAACAGTGTATCTGTGCATGTCTCAAAAACACCAGAGTTTTTTAGTGTAATTCCATTGAAGATTAAGACATTTTCTTTTTTTTTTTTTACTTATTAATTAAAAAGAAAATATGAATCATCCTCATCTGCGTACACATATACAGGCATATTGAATTTTTGCTTTAGACCCTATGTGGTAGAAGTAAGAAGACTCACAAAATTCTGAACTTAGAACAGCTAACTATTAACATCACAGCTCATGTTATTTTAGTCACATATAACTTAACTATAGGGAAAATCCACACCCCTCTCTTTCACAAAAAAACCTACATAATCATTGCATACTTTCTTAAATTGTATATATTTGTATCCAATTTCATGGTTGAAATATTTGAAATGCCATTAATGATGAACAACCTTTTTGTTTAAAAAAAAAAAAAAAAAACAGTCCCTGATTTTGTCTCCTCTAATCTCAAGCATTTAGAATTTGTCATCTTTGTAGCAAAGAGTACCCATAAGATAGCCTATCGTTTAGAAAGCAGTGTCTAAGTGGGAAGTGCTGCTGCTCTTCACAATACTCCCCATAACATTTCCCAGATATTGTAAGCAGCCAGCAACTGAATAGACTCATGCCTGTACAATGAAAGTCTATGAACAGATTTCACATAGAAATATGTTAAAATATTGATTACTCCAGAATGCTTGGTAGAAAAGTATGGTGTTGGACATCATAACTTACTTGTGGAAATTCAAATGATCATTATAAACTTAGAATGAAAGGGTATCAGGTCCTGACTGAACTCCTGAGGACTATCCAGGATATGTGGGTAACATAGATCCCTCAGGCAAACATGTTCATTGTTTCAGCTATTCTGTCTTCCGGGCTTCCGTCTCTTGTATTTATTGGGAAATAACGTTGACTGGGAAAGACTTCAGTGGTCTGACTCTCCCTTTCTTTACTAATCTTCTTGCTAACCCTCAGCTCTCCACATCTCCACATACCCTCTAACTGCCCAAAAGTAGGATTTGCCTTCTTAAAGCAATTGTTTTTATGCCAGTATGATACTTCCTTTCCAGGGCCAATATTCAGTGGCTCTATTTGGAGTGTGAACAAATCAGAAAGGGAAAAAAAAACAAAAAAAAAAAAAAAAGGAAACTAAAGACTTAACAACATAAAATTAATTTTCTAAACTATGCTGGCAAAAAATATTAGTTTGAAGCCATTGCTTGGTATTTTTATGACTTGTCATTTGTTTCTAATGCAATCAGTGTGCATTGTAGACATGAATTTTATACAGAAAGAACCACTGTATCCCTAGTTGCCACATGGCTGCAAGGCTGCTGTTTGCTTCTAGTTTTCAAAATAACAATACTGCCATTTTTTATTGCACTTCAGCCAGTTTTTGTTCAAGTTACTTGTTTAAATAAAACATGTTCTCTGGTCAGACTTTTTCCTCTCCCAGGAAAACACCTCTGGAGCACTACAGCATTTTTTCTTACTGTTTAATAAAATTTTTAGACAATTATCTTATTCTCTGTACCCCCATGTATAATATAGCTAATTAGCTTATGGTAAGTATTTAAAATATTTACTTAATTTCTAGAAAAAAAATAACTGTAACTCTGACAAAGCTTCACACAATCATATTAAACTGCTCTGAGTAACACAGAAATATGTAAAACAGCAAATTTAGCAAGCCAGACTCTGTAAGAGGTACTGCACAGGCTGAGAGATGAGCCAAAGATCATGTGACCATCTTAAAGTACAGGTGGGAAAGCTTTGACTCTTACTAGGACCTATGATCTGATTGCAAATAATGTACACCATAAGTGTAAATTACATGAAAGCACATAAAACACATATGAATAAAAGAAAACCTAAAATATAACCCACACAAACCAAAGATGATTACAGTTAATACTCTAGTATATGTCTAATCTTTTTCTCCCTCATGAAAAAAAGAAAAAGAAAGAAAGGGAAGGTCATTTTACCAAATGAACTATGCCTTTTGATAATCTCTTAGGTAGCTGTTCCTGTAGAAGACCTGTGCTTAGTTCCAAGTGCCCACATCAGGTGCTCACACGTACTTATATAGCTCCAGTTCCTGGGGATCTGACACCTTTTCTGACCTCTGTAGCACCTCTGTGCGTGTGATGTACATACATATAAAACACAAAATAAGTTATTTAAATTAAAAAATAACAGAGGCTCTGAATTAGCACATGGAAAGATCTTTTCTCTTCCAGAACTATGGACCTGAAGAAATCACTTGGACTGTTGGATTCTATGTTTGTATTGTTTCGCAGGACAGTTTCTGTGAAAGTTGAGAGTGGGGGGTTACCTGACTTATAAACTTATTTTAAGGAACAAATAGGACAGCAGATAGGCAGTATTATGTATGTATGTATATGTGTGTGTGTGTGTGTGTGTGTGTGTGTGTGTGTGTGTGTGTGTGT
>NW_026585644.1:61189211-61253149 GCF_907164565.1 Psammomys obesus
TGTGTGTGTGTGTGTGTGTGTGTGTGTGTGTGTGTGTGTGTGTGTGTAATATAGTAAGTGTCTACTGGACAGTCGGTGTTAGTAACTTTACTATATTTTATTTTTAGCAACTTTCTAGTACTGCTTATTTTCATTATAAACTGCTGTAATAAAAATGCATTTAGATAAATCGCTGGACATATTTATATAATTTTCCTTGCCTATATTTTTATATGACATTAAAGATAAATTCTTATATAGAGCTGGTGAGTCAGTAAACATCTGAAACTAATACTTTCATGCAAGGAATAGCTAAAATTTCCATCCCAACCAACCTTTGAGAGATGTCAGGTTTCCCTCTTTTTAAAGTTGTTTCATACTAATTTTACAGCATTTGTAACCTTTGATAGATTCAGACAGTTATAAGGGAAAATTTACAAGCACTTCACACTGTGAAAAATTACGTATGCAGCAGCCCAGGTGCTATGGCAGTGGTCACTCTTAAAAAGCTGCTTTAGAAAGGCTTTCATAAATTAGCCCTCTCCCTCTTTCTTGTTTCTACCAAAATAAACTGCATGAAAGAGTCTAAGTTCTGAACTAAAAACCAATTCAACTTTATTTCTACCTAATCATTCTTTTTATGAAAAACTGCATTCTACAAATGTTAAAGGCTGCATAGGGTCCAGAAATTTTCAGTGTTTAGTCATGATGATATCAAGCCATTATGTAGAATTATTTCTGCATGGCTTTTCCCATGATTTCCCGTGATTTCAGCTAACTTGAAAAGTCACAGTGCATGACATATTTCCTCTCATTGTTGTAATAATTTCCCAGCATTACACATGCATGTTCCACTTAAACCAGACATTACAAATGGATAGATGAACTTTGCTTTCCAGATATTTTGTATAAGTAAGACTTTGTAAGAATACCGTAATTTCCATTCATGATGCTCACCTTTTTGTTTACTTTACCTTTTGGTCATAGTTTTTTCCTCCACCAGATCCTATCCTGTTTGATGTTTTACTGTCAGCATCTCAGTGTCTGAATTTTGGCTCTTAGAGAGTACAGTGACTTGTAGTTTAACGTCATTATCCATATAAGATATAGCTTCTATTTTGAAAACATTCAAAAGGGGGAAAGTATTTTTTAATACTATGATTTATTTTAATTCTTGTTTTATTTGTAAAAGTCTCTACTAAAATTTGTGAGAATCTAATTTTGTTTAATTTCACTAATCTTGATTCATTTATTCAATAAACTTATTAAATGTTCTCTGTGAAATAAAATCTTATACTAATGAGTTTAAAATTTTAAGTATGTGGTATATAAGTTTTAATATGTTAATATATACAAAAGTTATAGGTTTAATACATATCAGTATATATCCAGTTGCCTATTTCACTTGAATTACGTATTAATGTTTTGCCATTTTTAAAAATTTCTATGAGTACAATGAATTAGGAAAAACTTTGGAGTTGTTTGAACTCTTAGTTTATCTTTAGAACATTATACATAACATAGGGTAAATTGAAAAACGCAAGAGCAAACCGCATTTATTTTTTTAAGGTATAAAGAACAAGAGTTTTTAAGCAAATAACATGTATCAGTTCACAGAAAAATACTTGGCACCTTTGTTGTGTGGATTTTAAATGTAGTTACAACATTCACGTGTTTATCCTTTCCCTTTTCTTAGCGCACTCTGTTTTCCTAGATTTCATCTTAGTTTTCTTTCTTCCTGAATATATCAATTCTGGAATTCTTTCTTTAGACATGTCTGTGGGTGGTCCTCATGGCCAACCTCTAACACCCCAATCATTAATTCTGCTTTATTTCATATAGAAAAAAAATGAGCTGAAAGCTGTATATCCTTCCATGTGAAGTCTTCAGTAGTAAAATTACACATTTAGTCTGGCTGGCAGCACAGCCCCAGGGTCTGCTGAATAAAGAAAGCAGAGTCCCTTGGGATCACCCAGCAGTTGTGGCCACAATCCCTTGCCTTTAAGCTATCATGTTAAAGTTCCAGGAGTGACTCCTCGTTAACTTTTCCACTCAATGGAAAAAACACTAGCTAAATAGTCCAGAAAAGAATGAAATGTCTGGATTAATTGGAAGGTGCTGGAGGAAGTGAGTCAGTAGGGGGAACTCTTCAAAGACAGGAGGCAAAAGAAGAAACCCCAAGTTGATAAAGAAACAGAAAAAAGCCTTGGGCTCCACGTAAAAGGGATAAGGCTCTTGCTACGTTGTTTCTCCTCCTGATGTGCAGTTTGGGAGCCTGCATACACCACTTACTCTCCTGTTAACACCACGCTTAGTGTGGGGAAGGTCCCTTGACTATTCCTGAAGAGATTATGAACTCCTTAGCTTCATAAACCAGCGCCAGCTACACCAGCTACCACCTAGGCTACCTGTCTGCCTCCCACCTTCCTTCAGCCAGCTGACATTATTAGTTTATGGCTGCTGCTTTTCAAATCTCACTTTGTCCTTTTGCCATGAAAAGAGCTATGATCTTTGACAATAGAAGTTCTACCCAAACTGAGCCTCAGCTGTTTATGAAGCTGTCTTAATCATGGAAGCCTGAAGCAGGCCCTCCCTTGTCTGGCCTGCCATAGTGCCCTGCTCATCCCCCACTGCCATGTGGTTCATATGCTCTTGAGTATTCTCCCTGGAGGATAGTTTACTCTTGGTGGCTCAAATAACATACCTCTACCTCAGGCACTCTTCCACAGTGCCTCAGTTTTACCTACCTTGAGGCCCACATAATAAAGATGAGCTAGGTGGATGACAGAAAACATCTCATTGACATTAAGTCGTATAAGGTAAATTTCGTATTTTGTGCCAGATTTTCTATTCCTATCTAGAAATTAAAATCCAGATAGGAATATTAATTCTTAAGAGGAAACTTTAGCCACTGTATACAAGAAGATGCCTCCCACCCTAGTCTGTGGTACATCTGATCCCTGTCATCTGTGGCCAACTAGTGCCAAAGCTTCCCAAGCCTTGTGACTCCACTGTACATAGGTGAACTGACATGCTCCTGGCCATTGAGTTCCTTCTCATGGATTTTTCTCATAAATTATATACATGCAATTGCCAGTGATAGCTATTTCTTAACAGTGTGCCCAAAACATTGCAAATACTCAATCGGTGCATGTGGAGAGATATGCTACATTTACTTCCCACTTAACTTTTCTTTGTGAACTGAACTAAATGTATCTGAATTTTTTTAATTTTTTTATTTATTACAATTTATTCACTTTGTATCCCAGCTGTAGCCCCCTCCCTCGTCCTCTCCCAATCCCACCCTCTCTCCCTCTTCTCCTCCCATGTCCCTCCCCCAGTCTACTGATAGGGAGGTCCTCCTCCCCTTCCATCTTACCCTATCAGCCATGAGACCCTATCATGTCTCATCAGGACTGTCTGCATTGTCTTCCTCTGCGGCCTGGTAAGGCTGCCCCCCCCCCCCCCATCAGGAGAAGGTGATGTATCTGAATTTTAATAACTAAAAGAAAATATTTATGCCAACATTTTGAAAACAAATAACTACCAAGGAAAACCTATTCCTTGGTAGTATAGAATCTATGAAAATTGTGTGCAGGAGGGATCAGCCTTAATTAAACTGAGTTCTTATGCAAATATGTACATCCTCAATTAAAATCACATGTATACATTACTCTATGAATCTATGGCATGTTCAGGAAATCTAGCTGCATCTGACCTCAAGTAACATTCGTTTTTTGTTTGTTCGTTTGTTGTCATTTTCAGCTACCAATCTTTTCAAAGGAAACAACTTTCTTGTTTCCTTTAAGCTTTGTGTGGCCCTGAACTTTAAATGTTCCAAACACTGCTATTCTCTCTCTCTCTCTCTCTCTCTCTCTCTCTCTCTTTCTCTCCTCCCTCCCCTTCTCTCTCTTGTAACTAATATTTACATACCAAAGATACTCTGGGTACTTTTATATAGTAGTAGAGAATATATAGGTGAGACCATGTTTTTCCTAAGGCTACTTGCTGCCTTGGATTTTTGCATTTTGTGTCTTAGCCATTAGTCTTTTTAGAAGTCATCCCATCAGTGGCCTTCTTATTTCTTGGTCTCATCAGCCATGGTGTGGATGAAGAACTGAAGAAAGTCCATAGTAAAACCAGGAGGACATTGGGGAAATTTAGAAAAGACTGATATAGGTCTTTTTAAAAAAAAAAAATGCTTCTGTAGTCATCCATCAAATACATCTTATAAGAACTAGTGACCTTGGGAAAATTTCAAACTAAAGCATGTTTTCAGGGCACTTCATAAGGCTGAAATTCAAAAAAAAAATAATATACTTCCCTCAAGACTTTCATTTTGATGATAATACTTTGTGTACCTTTGTGATCTATAATTCTTTGGATGCTTTAGTTTCACTCAGTCTATAGTTGGGAGTGTCTCATGAGTTTCACCTTAAGTTGACTGCTAAATAATGGAATGAAAAATGTTGCATTTAGTATCATATAAACTCTTAAAATATCAGTTTCCTTATACTTACTAAGCATATCAAACACTGCTTATATGTTTTATAATTATTTTTATAAGTTATAATTGTTACATGTCTCATATACTTGTAGTTAAACTGATTTTTGTAGGTTAACTTAGTGATTAATAGCCAAAATGGTAAATATTTGAATAACCTGCAAAAGAAATTCCAATAGTCTCAATACTGTACAAGTAAGTGAAACTATGCACCCAGAGATTCTGTTGGTAAATTATATAGTAAGTATAGAATGCAAAAAGTAAAAAGGCCAAGGACATTTATCTCATATCAAAATGCTGAAGGTATTTCTGATTTAATACTGTAATGTCATAAAAGGTATATTAACTGAACTACATCTTCTCTTTTATGTTTTATCAAATGAAAAAAAAAAAAAAGGACTGATAATTTAGGGTCAGAAATAGTGCTACGAGCCAGCCTTAGCTGAATTTGCTGCCAGCCAATACCAGTGTCTTTTGATCTCACGTTTAACCTCTTGTTCTCCAAATGAATGAAATGGCCTTTTTCCTCCTCAAATGTTCAACGGACCTTTTGCCATTTGATAGAACCATTATTTTAAAATGTGATCTGGAAAACAACATTAACTCTGTGGCATATTTGCTATTCTTAGCTTGGTGAAATAAGCTGGAAGCAGATGAATAGTGCAGGTTAGAAAGAAAACACATGCTAGAGATTACAAATAAAGAGGGTTTCCAGCTATGAGACTTTCATTTTAGGACTAGATTTTTGTTGGCATGTTTGGCATTATGACGATTATTGTTTTTCTTTCCAGATGTTACACATCTGTATTGAAGGCTGGGGCAACTGGCGCTGGTCAGAGCCCTTCAGTGTGGATCATGCCGGTACATTTATTAGAACAATTCAGTACAAGGGTCGGACTGCTTCACTCATCATCAAGGTCCGGCCACTCAGTGGGGTGCAAAAACAGGTGGGTTTCCTTGTAGTCATGACCCAGACATCTCTTGAATCTTTTTCTATAATTGACATGAATCTCAACTGTAAAGAAGTATTATAGAAAATTTAGCAGTCATTATGTGCATTACCTTCTGACACCATGTACATGAATACTTACTGATGATGATGCTGATGGTGGCTTCAAACCCTTTGTCCCTCATCTTTATGAGAGTTGCTGACGAGCAGTAAACTTTGCTGATTTTAGTTCCACCTTTTCCCCCTGTCACCACCTGCCTTCTGGAAGAGGTGCTAATGGGCTGTGAAATAGCCGAAGGCCTTTCCTGAGAAGGAAAAGAAGCAGAGGGTAGTAGAGACCCTTGAATAACCAAGAGTTGCTTCATGCATGTGCATGTAAGAGTAATGTGTATGAATGTGTTGCGGTACTCTCCTGTGACAGACTGAGCGTGCACTCCAGCAAGCTTTTCTTTTCCTAAGAGTTAATATTAACTGCAGTAAAAATTCACTGCAGTCTGACTCTTGGCATATAAAACCTCAGCTCTCAGCACATATTTTTACGTATTTTATAAAACTTCCTTTGGCTGTTTTTGAAGTTCTAAGACTGCAAAGGGAAAAAAGTATCTAACACTTTTTTTCTGTGTTCTTAAGATGTGAAAATGTGGTTTCTAAAAGATGTTTTTCAAGCATGGAGCATATGACAAAAGTAGAAAGGAAGAAAGGAAGTATTAAAATCTGAAAACTGGCTTCACCACACACACAAACAACTTGCATTTGTCTTAAGGGTTTTAACATATACATCTGCATCTGGATTGTAACAGGCAAAGCAGAGCTTGTGTGAACTAAGGTCATGATAGGAACAGTACTTATTCCTGGGAAAGGGTACCCCTTTGATGGAGTAGCAGGGCCTCTTGTTAAGAAACAGGCAGGCAGCAACTGGCAAGAGGTGGAGTGAAGCCTATTGTCTATCCTTGATCTGTCCCTAATCTGGGATCTTAACTTCATGTTTTCATTATTGTGGACTACAGTAGTCAAAAGAGCTTACAGCAGAGAAAGACAGGAATGTGGAGAAGAAGTGTCCTGATTAAACCATCATTCCACAGAGTACTAATCGTCTACAGAAGAACAGGAGAAAATGCAAGATACCAAGAACAGGACACAATCTTTGTTCTCAAGTTGCAAATTCATGTAAACCCTGGCCTCTATATGACTGGAAGTAAATGTGAAGGGAATCTGGAGGCCTCATTGAAAAGATAATGCTTCACAGGAGCTTTTCAGTTTCATGCGGTCCCATTTATTGATTGTTGATCTTAGAGCCTGTGCAGTTGGTGTTCTGTTCAGGAAGTTGTCTCCTGTGCCAATGAGTTCCAGGCCATTCCCCACTTTTTCTTCTAACAGGTTTAGTGTGTCTGGTTTTATATTGAGGTCTTTGATCCACGTGGACTTTAGTTTTGTGCAGGGTGATAAGTATGGATCTATTTGCATTTTTTCTACATGTATACTTCCAGTTAGACCAGCACCATTTGTTGAAGATGCTGTCTTTTTTCCATTGTATGGTTTTGGCATCTTTGTAAAAAATCAGGTGTCTGTAAGTATGTGGGTTTATATCTGGGTCTTCTTTTTTTTTATTTTTTCTTATCAGTTACATTTTATTAACTCTGTATCCCAGCTGCATCCCACTCCCTCATTCCCTCCCAATCCCACCCTCCCTCCCTCATCTCCACCCTATCTGGGTCTTCTATTCGGTTCCATTGATCCACCATTCTATTTCTATGTCAGTACCATGCAGTTTTTATTACTGTTGCTCTATAGTATAGCTTGTGATCAGGGATGGAGATACCTCCAGAATTTCTTTTACTGTAGAGGATTGTTTTAGCAATTCTGGGTTTCTTGTTATTCCATATGAAGTTGAGAATTTTTCTTTCAAGGTCTGTAAAGAATTGTGTTGGTAATTTGATGGGAATTACATTGAATCTGTAGATTGCTTTTGGTAAGATGGCCATTTTTACTATGTTAATCCTGCCAAGCCATGAGCATGGGAGATCTTTCCATCTTCTGATATCTTCTTCTAATTCTTTCTTCAGAGACTTGAAATTTTTTTCATACAAGTCTTTGGCTTCCTTGGTTAGGGTCACACCAAGGTATTTTATGTCTGAGTGAGCTATCTCAGAAGCAGAAACACACACACAGTATATACTCACTCATATAGACATATAATATAGGATAAAATCTATATACCTAAAGAAACTAATCAAGAGGGAGGACTCTGGCTAAAATGTTCAATCACCATCCAGAAAGGCAAAGAGGATGGATATCAGAAGAAGGAGAAAAGAGGGAACAAGTTAGGAGCCTGCAACAGAGGACCTCTGAAAGGCTCTGCCCTGCAGACTATCAAAGCAGATGCTGAGACATATGGCCAACCTTTGAGCAGAGTACAGGGAATCTTATGAAAGAAGTGGGATTTAGTAAGATCTGGAGAGGACAGACACTCCACAAGGAGAGCAACAGAACCAAAAAAATCTGAGCACAGGGGTCTTCCCTGAGACTGATACTCCAACCAAGGACCATGCATGGAGATAACCTAGAACCCTTGCACAGATGTAGCCAATGACAGTTCAGTGTCCAAGTGGGTTCCATAGTAATGGGAACAGGGACTGTCTCTGACATGAACTCATGGGCTGGCTCTTTGATCACCTCCCCCTGAGGGGTGAGCAGCCTTACCAGGCCACAGAGGAAGACAATGCAGCTACTCTTGATGAGACCTAATAGACTAGGATCAGAAGAAAGGAAAACAAGACCTCCTCTACCAGTGGACTTGTGGAGGGGCATGTGTGGAGAAGGGGGAGGTAGGGAAGGATTGGAAAGGGAGGAGGGAGGGAGCTCCAGGGGGGATACAAAGTGAATAAAGTGTAATTAATAACAAAATTTTAAAAAGATAATGCTTCATCTTGGAAAATATGTAGAATTTGAATTAAAACAGGACGTTCCAAATAGACAAATATACGAACATGAAACAAAAGAATCTTTCTGAAGGACTTATGAGAGTCCCTACCTACTGATATGAAGGAGAATACTAAGGGGCTAAAGCATTCATAGGCTTCTGTCTGCCTCAGCAGTTCTTCTGTGGTTGTACTCTTATATGGTAAATGTATACTCATCTTCTAGTTCTGTCCCATGTGCTCATTCAGAAATACATCATCCACCTTCCCATGTCTGAGAAGTTCTCACACAGCTTTGGCTTGACTGGTTTAGAAAAGAGGCTTGGTCCCTCACACCTAGTAGCCCTTTCTGTTGTTTATCTCTACCAGCTATTAAGAAATTCTTTCTGAAATTGGATACAAAATCTCTTACTATACTACCAGACTTTTACTGTTCTCCATAACTGTGAGACATACCCAACCACCACACAACTTACTGTGAGAACTCTGCAAGCTGCCTCTATATACAGCACCTTAAAAATAGTAGAAGGCATAAACAACAAAACCATACACAGCAGGATGTATTAGTATATTTGCATATATGCATATACATAATAAAGAAAAAAAGGGCTACCAATTTGAAAGACAGGACATGGAAGAAGTATATTTAAAAATAAATAAATAAGAGAAAAGAAAAACATTTCAGCATAGACAGGGAGAGTCTCCGAAGCCCAGGTTGCAACCATATACCAAATATCAAAAAAAGAAAAGAAAAAAAAAAAGGAGTTTCTAAAATCTTATCAATGTTTTCCTTCTTTCCTCTGGGCTTCCCACTCATACATACAAGTAATATTTGAAATACTTTTTAAATTAGATTTCATTTCTGTAACCATGACAATTTAGTGTCAGATCTGATGGTGTTATGGGACATCCAAAATATACAATTTTTTCAGTTGATAAAGTTAGGAAGAAAGGAAGTAACCAAGATTCCAGGGAACTTTGCCTCCTTTTTGTCTTGGCCTCTTTCCTTCTCTCCCAACTAGACTTAGAAGTTGTCAATAAACAACAGCTGACTAATTAGTGAGGTTTGGGGTGCAGGTCGAGGCTTTGGGATCCCTGGTAAGCTTTAGACACGTTGATATACCCTTGGACAGTGGAGAGGTAGCCAGAACGCTCTTTAACTCTGATACTTTGGTCTACCTTTCTATTATCATTTCTTCTGATCAAATACTAACTGCCGTGTACACAGTTTGCCAGCATCTTTGTGTGTTATGCAACTACTCATGTACCCACATTGCTTCTGTGTTTCTGTCTCCTCACTGAAGAATCTCCTTACCAGTCTAAAAGCTCAAACTCATGTATTCCTCCATCTCTGTACATACACTTTTAATCACAGTTAAGATATCATTTCCAGTGCATCTGGCACTCTGGACTTACTCTTTCATATCACTGTTCTTCTTGGCACGGATCTAATATGAGCTCTGAAACCTGCTAAGTAAAATCATATGTAGAAATCTTCAGTACACATCTTTGTGGCCTTGGGAAAAGAGAGGAATTATTGAGAAACCTAGAAATGTGTGTTAAAGAGAAACCCTAAGTAGCTGTCTTCAACTGATAAATTAATCTTGAAATTCTGACCATAATTTGCAAAATAAAGGCACTGTAGGTTGGCCAATTTGAAGAGAAGCAGACAGAGCTTCCCTGAACCCAGTTCTCTGAAGGAGCACCCTTCCAGTGAGTGGCCATTTTGGATTTTCCTTTATCCAAGTAGTCTTCCCTTCCTGGCCATTTTTAAGAATATTCCCTTTTATCAAGTTTGAAAGCCTATTTAACAGGCTTTTTAACTTTAAAGTGAAACTATAAAAACCCACCAAGAGGATCTTTGTCTTTAAAAGAAGTGAGTCCCAGATGGTTGCAAAGATGTTGTGGTTTCTGTGAGAGAGCCAAATTGTCTCCTAGAGCTCCTGGGCTGCAAAGGTTGTGAAGTAAGCTTCTTGCATACATATTGCCAGGCCTGGATAGATTAAGAATAAGGCAGTTAGATACTGCCTTGGAGTTTTCAACTGTTATTTAGAGCTAGGCGCTACTATGATATCAAAAGACTTAGTACCTGAGTGCCTGGTAATCCCTAGCATATGTTAAAGAGAAGCTTGCCCACTCATTTAGGACTCATGGTTGAGTTTTATGGTTTGTTTTTGTGAAAGCTTAGTTCTAAAAGATTATAATGGCTCATGTATCTAGGGGAAATGTAAAAGTGAAGAGCATCTGGTTTTACAGATGTGCTCCTAAAGAAATTGTGCACAAATGTTTATGAAAATGCTAGGGGTTTGAGAGATGTCCCAGTGCTTAAAAGTGCTTAATAACTTCCATTTCAGGGGATCCAAAGCCCTCCAGCCTTCAAAGGTTCCTGCATACATATGATCCACAAACTTATACAGGCACTGAATAAAATGCCAAATCCTTGTATTCAAATAATGCAAGGTACTAGAGAAAGATCATTTAATATTTCGTGTCTCATTCTATGAGGTTTGTTCTTATAAAATTGTTATCTTACAAGTAAGTACAGTTATTCATTCAGCACTTAAGAACATGTCCTGCCAAGTAAAAGGCAGTTCCTCTTCCAGAACACCTGAGTGAAATCATGATCACAATATGATATTAATGTCATAGGAACTGTATTGACTTTCAAGGTTACTTACACCTTGATGTTATAAATTATGCTTTTTAATCTTCATAGCAAGGTGATGAGATAGATCCTGTTACTTTATATTTTGTTCCTCATCAGAAGAAAGAAAGCAAGCCAGTGTTAGTTAACTCGGTGTCTCAGTGTTGTATCTACTTCCCTGCTTCTTCCCGTATTTGACTTCCTAGTCTGAAGATGGCTACAAAATTTCTGCATATGCTCTTATAAGACTCTGTGACAGATGCAAGGGGACTCTGGATTATCTCTCTTACCATTGAGGAAATCTTCATATTAAAAACACAATTACATGTTCATCCTAGGCATTGGCAACAGGAGAAAGGAGTTAACTTTATACAGCCTGCAGTACAGCTGAGGGTCAAGGGAGGTACCTGTCTAATCTCTGATACCTAAACCAACTCAAAGTGTTTAACAGCAAGGGAAAAAAAAGAAAAGCTGCTGAGATGAGAAGGGAATCAATGGTACTTGTCAAGTTTGTGTTATGTTCTTTCTTGTACAATCTATATTGATGAGTAGATATTAGTTTTTTTAAGACATGCCCTTATTGGGGTTATCATCAATTTAGATTATGGGATAGACTCTGATTATGGGATATTATGGGATAGACTCTGTGGGAGCCACCTGACAAGCTACTCAGTCTCTGCATACCTGCGTTTTCTTCTTGTGAAGAAGAATCATGCCAGTACCTACTTTATAAGAATTAAGTGGTTAGTTGGTTGATGGTGGCACATGCCTTTAAATCCAGCACTTAGGAGGCAGAAGCAGGTGGAGTGATTTTGAAGCCAACCTGGTCTACAGAGAGAGTTCCAGGACAGTTAGAATTACACAGAGAAACCTTGTCTCCAAAAACCATAAGCAAACAAACAAATAATTGGTTAATTTATGAAAATGATTTTTATTGAGTTAGAGTTCTCTGGCATGGTTGGTTGGTTGGTTGGTTGGTTGATTCTTTATAAATCAGTTCTTACCGTTATGGAAACAAAAGTCCCAAATATCTGTATGAGCAAGTTGAAAAGTCAATGTGCAATTTCAGTCTGACCCTGAAGTTCTCAAAACCCAGCTTCCCAAAGCTAACAAATATTTCCACTTGAATGAAAAAGCTAGAAGTTATCAATGTCCCTGTTCAGTCAGCAAAATTGACTAGATAATGCCTTAACATTGAAAGAGGGACAGCCTGCTCTATTCAGCCTGCCTGTTCATGTGGTAATGTCATCTAGAAATGTCCAGAATAAATAACATTTGACTAAATGCCTAGGTAGTCCATGGTCAAGTTGATAACATTAAAATCAGTTTTCATACGCTTAGACCTATAATAATAACATATGTTAGTAACTGATACTATTTTATAATCTGAAAAATATCACAAATAACCAATATAGTTTGTACAAATATTATATTAGGTTCTGGGGTTATAGCACAGTGATAGTGCACTGGCATAGGATATGTAAAACCCACGGTTCAATCTCTAACACTACAAAAAGAAGAAAGCCCTGTTTTCCTTAGATATGGTAAATATTTATATTACAGAATAATTTGCTTTCTAAAAATATTAACTGTGTAAGAGTAAATTTTGCAGTGTCTTTCCAGTTTCAGTCAAATTAAGAAATATTTCCTACTGCCTCCTATGGCCTATATTCTTAGCTGGCTGCAAAATTAACTAATCCAGGTTTAATGGAACTGTCTATGTGTAAAGTTGTATAGTTCTACAATGGAGAAAAACAAAATATAATTCTGTTTTTCAATCAAAGCTCCTTTATATTAGTCTCCAGTAAGATCTTTTAGCAGATGAGATCTTGGAAGCAGATAAGGTCTTGGAAGCAGCCTCAGGGAACACATTGATAGTGGGCAGCTCCTCCTATTACCAGGGCTCGGGGCCTGCTTTCACTTCCCATGCTTCTCAGTTGCTGTATCAGTTGTCAGTCCTAAGCATACTTCCTAGCCAGTCACCTGTCAAGACATGACAAAAGTACTTCCTTCAGGTTCCAAGCATACCCTGTCCCCCTTATCCAGCCCTCTTCTCTGCCCTCTCACTCTGAGTCTGCGTATGGTAGTGGGTAGGTCTGAGCTTCCACCTGTCTGCCAAGTGAGCTATGCACTGCCATGCTTTCACAACTTTGATTTCTCAAGTTTTAGCCCAGTCATCTCTTTCAACCTCCTCTCTCCTTCTAGCTGTTCAGGGGTTCCCTGTCTGTGTGTCTCCTCTTTAAATATCATCAACTCTGTGATCAGAACAAAATTTATTTCTTATTTAAAGACTTCTTTCCCTGTTTAACTAAACTTAATTTGTAATGACCATCAGTGTATCTCCCTGAATATTTAATATTTCCTATTTCAGGTTAATGACATCCAAGTTGATGAATCTTTTGTGTATTTATATATCATCTTTTAGATTATCATCTGTGGAAGACAGATCATCTGTAGTTATTTGTCTCAGAGCATAGAACTGAAAGTTGTTCAGCATTACATTGGTCAAGATGGACAAGCTGTAGTTCGAGAACACTTTGATTGCCTCCCAGCCAAACAGAAACTGCCTTCATACATATTAGAGAACAGTGAACTGACAGAGTTGTGTGTGAAGGCCGAAGGAGATGAAGACTGGTCAAGAGATGTATGCCTGGAACCCAAAACCTCTGAATATAGCATTGTCATCCAGGTATGAGAGGTACTAACATCTAGACTAGAATGGCTTTAAAAACAGAATGTTTTCAGTGTACATTTAGTTGATGTAGGCCTGGCTTTTTAATAAAATTAAAATTGGTCTGTGCAGAAAGTGAAATCTGAAAAAGCATAGAAAACCTGGCTGGTGCTTCAGGCGGTATGCTCCCTACCTCAACCCTTCCCAGATGCCGATGACCTGAGGCTGATGGGACTATGGTCGTGACCTCCCACATGAAGGTCTTTTTATAATCTCTGTCTGAATCTTTACCTCCATCACTTTCATCCACTTAAAAAAAAAAAAAAGGATGTCTCCATTCTTGCATCACTCCCCATGTACAGATTCCTTCCCTGTTTTGGAAAGGGTCCCTTTTGTCTGCTACATTTTATCTGCATTATAAAGTCTGCTTGTTTTAGTGGCTTTTTCTATAACTGTAAACTTATTTTGTCATCTAAACAGATACTCTGTGTCTTATTTTGCTTATCAGGCTGGTTAGGATCTTAAAAGGCCTTTGCTATCTCATGTGCAGGTGCCTACTTCAAACAGTTCCATTATTTATGTATGGTGCACAGTTTTGACTTTAGAACCCAACTCTCAAGTTCAACAGCGAATGGTGAGTGCTTTCCCAATCCTTAAATATAGTGTACAACTCTGACCTTTCTTATTCTCAAATAAATAAGGTCAGAGTGACCCAAGGAAGAGATTTATTACAAGTTTGTTTTAGCCACAAACAGCTGGAATACTTCAACAAAGCAAATATGAAAGTTGTTCTGTCCTTTTATTTTTATAGATCGTGTTCAGCCCTCTTTTTATCATGAGAAGTCATCTTCCAGACCCTGTTATCATACATTTGGAAAAAAGAAGTCTAGGTTTGAACGAAACACAGGTTATTCCTGGAAAAGGGCAGGAAAATCCACTGCAGAACGTAGAACCTGACCTTGCACATCACCTGACATTCCAAGCACGGTACGAGCAAAATGGATTTTCCAAAGACATTTAGCCAAAAAGCCGCCTTGAGCTGTTGTGGGACCATGATGCATTCTCACTTATATTCTTGTCTGAGAAGAATATTACTGTAAAACTACTCTGCCTCAACTCCTATTCTCATCCATGGGTTTAGATAGAATTTGGCCTTTTTCATTAAGCTTATAAATAATAAAGTGGAACCATAAAAATACAATTTAATTTAGATTTGTTGACACATTTCTATAGAGAAAGGCGGATGGATGATTAGCGATCTCACCCAAGCATGGGCAGGTGGGAGGAAGAGCCAGGGCCCAGATCATCCAAAACTATTGTCATAAATCTCTAATTCTACACCCCTCCGCACCAAAAAAAAAGGAGAGAACATCCCACAAAACAATATCGATCTAACTATATTTGTTCTTGTATTTTTCTCAGCAAATTATAGATCACTTAAAAATCTTTAAGTGTTTTTTCTTTTCATTTTCTAGAGAAGAGTATGATCCTTCAGATTGTGCTGTTCCCATATCAACAGCCCTTATTAAGCAAATAACCGCTAAGATACAACCTGGAGGCACAGTTAATGAGATGCTTGATGAGTTCTATGCACCAGAAACGTCCCACAAACCCATTTGGCCTTACAATAAGAAAGATTCTGACAGGTAACATCATTCATTAACTTACTACATGTACTTCTAAACATAAAAAGAAGCCATTCACAAAATACTAGCTGTGTTATTCATGCTTTTTGTTGCTGTGATAAGATGAACTTCTAAACATAAAAAGAAGCCATTCACAAAATACTAGCTGTGTTATTCATGCTTTTTGTTGCTGTGATAAGATGCATGAGTAAAACACCTTACAGAAGGAAAGGCTTATTTTGTCTCAGTTTCAGGAGTTTCAGCCCTTAATGGCAGGGAGGGCATCACAGAGCATGATGGGAGCATCTGTAGTTCCCATCATGGCAGCCAAAATGCAAGAGGAGAATGTCTTTATTCTTAGCTTTCTCTCTCTTATTTGTATTCCTTCTCAGCCCCAACCTATTGGATGGTGCTGCTCATATTCAGAATTAATCCTCTCTTGAAGTATCTTCATCAACCCAGAGGTGTGTTTTGCTAGGAATCTCATATGTTCTTCTCAGTGCCGTCAAGTTTATAGCTTGATTAACCATTATGCTAGATACAGTAAATGCTGTGGAGCAGAGCATTTGCATGCATCAGATTCTGATATCATCTAATTGGTTTAGTTTTATGGATATTTTTACTCATAAGGCAAAGCATCATTAAATGAAAAGCTGCTTTCTCCTGCTTCCAAATGCAACCCTGGGTAACTCTGGTATGCAACAGTACCCTTCGGGAGCATTGTGTGTCTGGAATGCTTAAACATGCTTCATAAATCCTGAACTCATCATATTTCAGTGAGTCACTTGGATGTGTTATTTGGAACAGGAATGAACAGCTGAATCAGTGGGATAGTCCAATGCGAGTGAAGCTGTCAATCTGGAAACCATATGTGAGAACCCTGTTGATAGAACTGCTACCCTGGGCCTTGCTTATCAATCAGTCTAAGTGGGACCTCTGGCTGTTTGAGGGAGAGAAGATTGTTCTACAGGTTCCTGCTGGCAAAGTCATCATTCCTCCTAATTTTCAGGTAATAGAACTTAAAACTAACATATTCTTTTCTCTCAATAAGGAGATTTTATTCTAGGATTATACTTACATCTTAACAGGATGGATTCCTTATGGAAAACTGACCTGGTAGGTGCATACATAAGGGATATGGAATGTTCTTTGATATTTAAATATTTTTCAGATGTGTTTTTCCTCATCAGCAGTACTACTCATGGCTGAATTATCATTACATCTGATAACACATACTAGTTACATTCCCATTGTATACAAGATATTTGACAAGCACAGAAGCTGTTCTGAACATTAACCCATTACCTAACATGGCACCTTCTCCTTTGTGACTGCACTTGGATGTCCATAATTGTGAATGTCACGTGTTGATTATAACATCATAAAATCACTCATGTCACAGGGTAGAAAAATCCTAACTATAAAATAAAAATTCACATTATGACACCAGAGGACTGACTTTATAGTGCTAATCCATTTGAAGAAGAAATTTATAAGAAAATCTTTAAAAATATATTTCCTAGTAGAGAACAATTTCAGAACCTTCCTTTTGATTTCCAGTTTATAAAATCTTTATTCAATGGTATTTTTCTTATTTCTTGAAGTAAGAGGATGCTGTCACCTTATGGAATTGGAATGTGGCCTGCATGGACCAATGGTACATACTATGCTGATGTAGAATGAGATGAACCTTCCAGTTTTTAAGTCTTTGGAAGTCATAGGTCATCACAGCTTGAGTTTGGTTCCTCCCTTCTCGGAACTTAAATGTCATTGTGAATCAAAAAAGAATATTGGAAACCAAAATAAAATACATCTTGTCATTATTTTGTTTTAAAGTACAGGGTGACTATTTGGTTGCCTTAATATATCTATTGTATAATATGTCTTTAAATCCTGAAGATATGGAAGAGTTAAGAACTGAGGCATTATTTTTCCAGGAAGCTTTTCAAATTGGAATTTACTGGGCAAATACAAACACTGTGCACAAGTCAGTAGCAATTAAACTGGTCCATAATCTGACATCTCCTAAGTGGAAAGATGACAGTAATGGTGAGGTCGTGACACTGGATGAAGAAGCATTTATTGATGCTGAAATCAGACTCGGTGCTTTCCCAGGACATCAGAAGGTAAGGTCCCCATGGATCTGGTGCAGGGAGATAATATGCTGCTTTTGTAGAGTGTTTCAAGTATAGCTGCCTCCCCTTTCTGCTGTTACTTATTCTAAATAATTTATAATAGTGAAACACTTGTTTTCTTCCATAGACCTCAGTTTCACAGTGGAATTTTTTTTTCTCTTTACTAGTGATAAGATCTGAGTTCCCTAATTTATCCAGTAACTGCTCCATTTCAGAACACTCATTTGATTTATAATGTCATTTGATTTATAATATGGGGAGTGGACTTATTCCCAAATATTCACAGACTGTATTTGGCCTTCTCCTTCAGAACAGGAAGTAGGGTATCTACCACTTCGAGAAGTGGCTTTCTTTCTGGAAAGGCTATCCTGACCAAAATGAGAGGACTTATTCCATTTTCTTATGGAATTAATGTTGTAAAAAGTGATTATTGTCTTCAATGCATGATTGTAAAAAAATTTATTAGTTTTTTGAGAATTTCATGTAACATGTTTGATGGTATTCACTTTTCTTCCCCAGTTCTTCCCAGATTCACTGGCCCCTTCTCTCTACCCATCCATCTTTGTGTCCTTTAAAAAAAAAATCAAGATCAACTTCTGCTGCCTAAATATCATTTAATGTGTGATCTTCCACTGGGTTCAGGCTGGCTCACATGGGGCAGCCTCCTCCCCCACCCCCATCTCCCAGCAACTAACAGTTGACAAGAGTTCTACTGCTAGGGATGGGATTCCATAACCAACTCCCATCTCCATACTGGAATTTGGTCTGCGGCTTGCACAGATCTTATGTGACCTTGTGTGTGCTGTGGCAGCTGCTCTGAGCACAGGTGTGAGTACAGCTACCCCACAGTGTCTAGATAACCTGGTTTCTTTGTCTCATCCACTGCCTCCAGCTCTTACACTCTAAGCAACCCTGTGAACCCTGGGAGTATGCAGTGCATACTTTCCCTTCAGAGCTTAGCATTGTTATAAAAAGTAATTATTGTTATAAGAAGTACCTTGACCAGTGGTGGGTCTCTGTGTTGATCATCAACAGGGGAGGGTTGGGAGATACATTATTCCAAAGATGGGATACTGAAAGAGTTACAGGTAGCAGGGGTAGGTCTGCTCCACGCTTTTAGAACTATGGATACCAGGAACATAGTTGGTAAGACACAAATGTTGTGTGATTTTCAGCATAAACCTAAAACCTGTGCAAACCAATTAGCTGAGTAATTCAGAATCACATCGGAGACTCAGACTTGTCAGAGAACCTGTGTGACATGGGGAGACTCATGCTGTGCCTGTGTCATCATTGCCTTAGCCTTCTTCAGAGAGAAAATAGAGGAGAAATAGAATGCCCAATGACCTTTCTCTTCAGGGAGAAGTTAGATTTCTATTGAGCATTGTTAAAAGAGCCTTTTGAGAAAAGTTAGGAACATTTAGTCACTTTATAGAGGTCCATCTTTGTCAATATTTAACACTGGTGTTCCTCTCCTCAAAGATTTGCACATATTGCCACTGCTGACCAAAGTGCTATAGTGGCTGGAAGTGGCCAAGAGCCATTCCACTCACAGGAAACTAAAGAGTGTGAGCTGAGAACTACCATCAGAATCTGGGAGAGATACTGTATTGTCAAACACCCAATACTGTAGCACCTTAAAATGGTCACAGCATGTGCTGAGTAAATGTCTGTGAGGCAAATGGAAGAAGGAAAAGAAGAAATGGGAAAGAAGGAAGGGGAAGGAAACAAGAAAAGAAAGGACAAACTACAGAAAAATATGTTGATGTAACTATTCTTTTGTATTAATTCTTAAACATTTTAGTCTCAGGACTCCTTTATACTCTTAAAAAATATTGGGTTCTATCAATTTTTATCATATTAGAAAAAAACTATAACGTTTTTTAAAATATAGGGACTTAAATATATTCCACTGGTCAAAAGAAAGTGGCATCACATTGCCTCTATGAAACGCCAGTGTATATGCATGAAGAAGCTAGAGAACAAAGACAAATAGCACCTTATTAGTACTGTAAAAGTGGTTTTGACCTTGGGACTCCAGGAGTAGATAGCCCACAGAGCTCACAACATCCCTTGAGAACTGCTGTTCTGAGGATACTGCGTAGTACAAGAGAACCTTCAGGCAGGTGGCAGCTTCAGCTGTTCACCAGAAACGCTACAAGGCAATGAAAGCACACCCGTCATGGGAGAGAACAGAGCCGTAAAGCTCGGCCACATGGGTCTCTTTTTCTCCTGTGTCCTGGGCAAGTTGCTTTCCTCTTGTGTACTGTGGAGAGGATATTTACTACTTTTTGTAGGGGTTATGAGGAATTGCAAATTTAATATGTATTAAATACTTAAAACACATCAGAAGCACAGTGTAGCATTACATGATGGTCAGTATTTTTTCCTTCATTGCCATCTTTTATATGAAAGTTCTCTAAACTCTCCTTGATGCAAGCAAGGTGTTCTGTGGCTTACTGCTAGACTGAACCTGAGGAGGAGGAATGCTGGGTGAGAACCTGTTGAATAAGGCGTGTGGTATTTGTTTACATATAAGTGATTTGTAAAATTTATAAAATAATCTGAAAACAGATCATTTCTTTCACTATGTGATAGCAGCAGCAGTAATTGGTTTGCTAAAGGGCCCTATTGGAAATACTGCCCCATTGGTTGGCTAACACATTTTTGAGACCAAAAAAAGGAGTGTTGTTAAGTATTTGAAAAAAAAAAAAAAAAACCAGTACAATTGGTACTGTCCCATGCAAATTCATATATAAAACATTACTTTAAGAACAGTTGAGGCCACGGAGCTGGAGAGATGGCTCAGTGGTTGAGAGCATTGACTGTTCTTCTTCCAGAGGGCCTGAATTCAGTTCCTAGCAGCTCACAACTCTCTCTAACTCTAGTTGCAGGGGACCCGACACCCTCTAGACATACATGGAGGCAAAACACCAATGTGCATAAAATAAAATAAATTAATTTAAAAGAAAAAATAGTTGAGGCCACGTGTAGTGGCTCACACCTGAAATCCCAGCACTTGAGAGATAAAGAGACACAGGGATCCAGAAATTGGGGCTGCTATGAGCAGTAGTAAAGACTGTCATAAAACAAACAAAAGAATAGTCAAGAAGTCTTCACATGTGTTCCTTTGGTATAAAATCTGCCATCTTTTCTGTTTACCCCACAGCTGTGTCAGTTCTGCATCTCCTCCATGGTGCAGCATGGCATACAGGTTATTCAAATTGAAGATAAGACAACAGTAATCAATAATACACCATATCAAATATCATATAAACCACAATTGTCTATCTCCAACCCATACTCTGGAAAGGAGGTAAGCAATCAATAACATGTTTCTTTCTCTTTCTATCACTTCACTATCACAGACTCACCTCACAATGTCAACCTTCTTTTAGATTGGGGCAAAGAAAATGCTAACATTGAATATAGAAATCTTATTTGTGTTGGATTTAAAACTAGATGGCAAGTTGCCATGGGGACAAGTGAGCAGAGCTGCTGGCTACAGCAGCCCTGGAAAGTGCTCACCCAGCTCTCCCCAGCAGTGTCGCCCCACACCCTATTAACACAGCAGTGGCTCCTGCGTGAAGGCTGGTGCCTGAGCTGAGCCATGGCCCTGAGGACAGCGACCATGGGCCAGTTTATTTTCTTAATATCTTATAGTGGCAGCATGTGCAGAAAATACATCCAAGAATATTCAGAACTTTTGACATGGCTCTTTGTACAATTAACAAAAACATTGATATTTTAAGAAGGTAACGATAATTGTTTTTCAAAACAACGTGGCATAACTCCTTGCTGTTGAAACTGTCTAGATGATTGTCATTCTTTAGTCTGTGTTCAGTATCGTCCCTTTCTCCTAAAGTTATTTTCAACTGATTGGATAGGGTGAATGCCTTCCTTTTACCTTACAATGCATTGTGTATTTACAAAATACAATAAAACAATCTGTTTGAACAATAGAATTTCATTGTGTTGCCCTGATTTGGCACAGCTTCCAAGAGAGCAGTGGAGACCTGATTCCTCCCTGCAGCAGAACAGTATCCCCCTTTCAGCTCTGACCCTGCCTCTGACTCTTTTTTGAGATATGGTAGTTCCTAGCCATTCTGGGAGACTATGAGACAGTAGGGGATTTTTTTTTTTAAGTCGAAAATTCAGAGGCTTAAGGCACTGCTGAGATGGCTCAGTACCTGCTGCTAACCCCAACAGCCTGGCTTCGTTCTGTAGAACCCATGCAGCAGAGAGAACCAACCCTAGCAAGTTGTTCTCTGACCTTTGTGTGTACATACATGTACACACACAAAGGTGTGTGTACATGTATGTACACAAACACACCAAATAAACATATTAATAAATATTGAAATCAAGAAGCCCTAATCTCAGAAATGGTGAAAGTCCATTTGAAGGCTGGAGTCAGAGCATGTCCCTCCTGCCAGTGAGCCTCATGCTTTGTCTTCTGAGCCCCAGCTTCTTGTCCTGAATCACATGCAGATTCTTTTCTTAAGATTCCACCTATCCAATACAACTTCCTCCCCAAGCCATCAACACTTTTGCAATGCCTGGGGAACAGTGAAAACTTGGTGCTGCCTTTTAGGTCAGCCTGGCACCATCATGTTTTTTTGTTTTGTTTTGTTTTGTTTTATGCCTGAGAGGCCCTTCAAAGCTGTCCCTGTCACATTAGTCCTTTGGGTGTAGACAGACCACAGGGATACCTCTATGCTCCCGTCTTGAACACTTTGTGAAAACATGGTCATGGTTTCTTAGAAGACATGCTTCTCTGTGCTGCTGTAGTGAACATGCTCCCTCTGTGTTGTCTTTGCAGCATTTTCATGTTCCAGACAGTGCTACTTTTAGCATTTGCCCAGGGGGAGAGCATACTGCTGTGAAATCCAGCTCCGTGCCTTGCTGGGACTTCCTGCCTGATGTGGGACCATCCATACCAGACACAGCCATGCTTCAGAAACAGATACTGCTGGGCTTTTCTCCTACGCCAGGTGCCGACAGCTCTCAGAGCTGGAGCCTGCCAGCCGTCATTAGGCGAGAGTTTCCCAGACAGAGTGTAGCAGTGCCCTTTGGAACCTTGAGGGAAAATGGATTCTGCACCAGGTATTTTACCCAAACGTGAATGCTTTTTTGCTTGTCATAGTTGCTGCTCATCAACAAACCAGGAGAGACAGAATAGCAGTGTTCCATATGTAATTCTAGTTTTTCTTTCATCTTTAATGACCTTTAGACATTGGATACAGTTGAACAAAGGTCATGATCACAAGCAGGTTGCCCGATGAGGTGATTTTTCCACTTTGCACCTTCTGCTGCAGGGGTCTGCGGAGTGGTGCTGTGCCATAGAGTGGCAGTATGTGTGGTAATGAAAACAAGAAAGACATCCTTGTCTTTTGTTCTTACTCTTTTCTAATATTTTACTCTTACTTCAAAATGCAATTTTTCACAAAAGACATTTAGAGAGATAATAATGTAGATAAACACAAGCCAAGGAATATTCCGTGCTGTGGTTGTTCCTGCGTGCAAGCTGTTCCAATTGCAGATCAACAATTATGCAAACAGCAACCACAGGATTGGACCAGAAACATATAATGGCTTGCGCATTCTGACTTCTGTCTTGTGGTTGTTTGGTATCAGTGTCTTTCCTGCTGCTGTCAAGAACTGCTTACTTATGGTGCATACAACCATAAAAGAAAACATGCTGTGACGTTGTAAGAGGTGCCTTCTCCTCAAGGTCCTGATTTATATACTCTGAGATTTAAGATCCCAAGTGTTTTGATATATGCAGAGATTCTTTTTAATAATCATTTTAAAGATTATAGCTTAACTGAAGTCTCCATAATGATCAGGCCCTGTTCTCTCTACACATCTTTTCTTCTTTCATGTCACAAGACCCTAACTGAACAGCATTTTCACCCTCAGACCTGTAAGGATGGTTGCTTTTATATTTGACTTTAGATAATGTTAAGCATGTTGAGTGCTATTGAATGGTTTGTGGATTATTTTTAAAAGTCAAAACTTTTAACAAAACACATAGAAAGGTTTAAATTTTCAAAGACTGATAGTATAAATTACTGTTATGTGTAAATATTAAAGTAAACAAGTTAAAAGTAAGATCCTATACTCCTGGCCTCAGCTTTAATGGCTATTGAAAGGAAGTTGTCTGAGGCTGGCTTGCATAGCCCCTTCAAAATGAAACTGAAAACAGCTTCCTTGTCTATGTGAGGATTTAACTCTGAAAAGAAATGTGCTTTCAGTTCTCATCTCCTCACCTTTTCTACCTCAGTCCAGCAGTAGACATTTGGTGGCATTGTGGCTGCATTTTCACGAAATACTAGTAAACAACTGTCATTCCAGACAAGGGACAGTATTAGGGAGGGCTCTGTGGCAAATGAGGATTTGTTGCTGCAACACTGACCCCTTTTAGTCACCACAAACTAAGAGGTGAGATTACCTAATTTCTTTAATTTTTATCATCAGTACAGGTCATCAGAATTTTTCTTCCTGTTTAGACATAAATACCATTTGATAGTTCTGTAGGACACTGGGAGATTTTCTTCATGGTAGCATGCTGTCAGTACCTGTGCAGCCGCTTACAAGGAAAGCATCCCAACTTTGCTCTAATAGTGTTATGCCCAAGTCTTGCAGACCCCCAAAGACCACAAAGGAGCCAATTCTGATTCAAACCCCGTAAGGTCTTTTTATTATAAGCTCGAGCTAGGCCCATACCCTCACCTATGCAGCGGTTGAATGTGGAGTGCCAATCTTCAGGGAGAGGAGGGTTTTTATTTAGGTTTACAGCAAGGTAAATTGGGCAATTCCAGCTAGACAGTTTTATGATTGATTGACATTTAGCAAATATCAGGTGTTCAGAGGAAATTGTCTGCCTGGAAGGCTAAGCCAAACCGCAATTGTTTCACTCGTCCTATTGTAAAGAACACCTGGATAAATTTCAGGTCTTCACTGATTAGCCGTTGCTAGGGGTGATGGTTAAACATTACTGGGTTTTCTCTAGGCTATTCCTTGAGTAGGGGACTCCATTGTCTTCTTTCTGGAATTGGTGACCTAGGCCCTAGTTCCTGGGAGTGGTGGCTTTTGGGTGGGGTGGTCAGGCCTGGTTCTTTCAGTAGCAGGAGTGAAGGGTGGTCACTTTGTGCAAGTTCACTGCACATGTAATCAATTGCCTACCTGTAGAATGAAAAATAGAGCAGACACACAAATCCTAGAAATTTCTGAAAAAGAAAAAAGTTAAACATGGGTCAGTGCTTTCTTTACCAAATTCTTTGGAGAGGAAGAAAGTATAACACTTGAAGAGCTTAAAGCCTACAGCACTGAGGAAAAGGGCCAGTAGCAAGGTTACCACAAGGCCAGCAAGTTGGTGATAGTGGAGGCTTTAATTTAAAATCATTTTTCACGTTTTTGAGTATTTGAGAGTAAGTGCATATTACTACTGCTCTGAAATTAATTAACCTATGTTCATGTACATCAGCTAGTAAGTGAGGAATAGGCTACTTTTTTGGAAAACATAACCTCTGAATTAGAAAAGAGGCACTCCAGAGTTTGTAATACTGCACATTCAAGTAAACATGAACCACAGAGAGCCTGTGTGCCCCTGAAACCATGCTGTTGCTGGTCTGTTCCAGGGCAATAGCACTGACGTATCAAGAACACTTTGGAGTCACCTATTTAACCCTCTCAGAAGACCCAAGTCCTCGTGTCATTTTCCACAACAGATGTCCAGTAACAGTGCTCATAAAGGAGAACATCAGAGGTATGCCTCACAGCCCTGAAGGGAAACCACAGGAGACGCAGATTCATGGGGGGGGGGGGGGGGCTTTAGAAGAGACCTGTGGGCCTATGAAGAGTACCTTACTCTTTGACTTTGTCCTTAAAACCAAGATCTGCATGCGCCTCTTTTTTTTTAACTTTTCAGATATTCCAAAGTTTGAGGTTTATTGCAAAAAAATTCCTTCTGAGAGTTCAATTCATCATGAACTATATCACCAGATTATCGGTTACCCAGATTGCAAGACCAGAGACTTGCTTCCCAGCCTCCTTCTAAAAGTGGAACTGATGGAAGAGATGACAACAGAGTGGAGTGATGCCGTTGACATCAATAGTCAAGGAACACAGGTCAGTGGTTGTTTATTCTAGACACAGCCTGTTTGCTGGCTGGCTGGCTTCCTTCCTTTCTTCCTTCCCTCCTTCCTTCTTTCTTTTTCTCTTTTCCTTCCTTCCTTTCATGTGTATTATTTATGTATATGTGTGTGAGCATGCATGTATCCTGGTATACATGTAAAGGTCAAAGGACAACCTATGAGAATAATTTTTCTCCTTCCTCCATATGGGTCATGGATATTGAACTCAGATTTCTAAATACTCAATTTTTTAGACTGACAAGATGGCTCAATATGTAAAAGTGCTTGCTGCTGAGCCAGACAACCTTAGTGTAATTAATTTCTAGGACACACTTGGGAGAAAGAGAAAACCACCTCCCACAGGAATCTCTGACCTCCACACATATGCCCTGGCATATGTAGATACAGAGAGAGAGAGAGAGAGAGAGAGAGAGAGAAAGTAAAAAAATGAGGATATTTATAAACACCAGAAATGTGAGAGAAGCACTTGGTAAAATGAATCCATCTCAGATCTAAAATGTCAAAGTAAAATAAAATTATAGACTTCTTTACATATAAGATTTAGCTGTCCAGATTTCAGGATGGTCATAGTATTAACTCTTGATTAACTTTACCTTCTTTGGAAAGCATGCCAATTTTTAAATATGTATATTTATGCTAGTAATCTATAAAAACTCCATATGTTTTTAGGTTTCAGCACTTACCCTAAGTGTTCCTGGTATTATTTCTTATTGAAAATGACACTTGAACCTAGCACTTCTTTTCTGATATTCTTAAATTTAAATACATTTACAGTGTTGTAAAATTGCCATCATTGTGTTCACCAGTTTTCTTCACTATGAGAAAATCAGTTTAAACGGAAAAGATTTACTTTGGCTTATGGTTTCAGAGCTGTTTGCTTTGGCTAGCTCTGTTATTCTTCGGCCAGTGACAAGGGAGAATCAGGTTGCCAGAAAATGGAGAGGAAAGCCTCTCACCTAGGAGTGCAAACAAGCAATGAGGAGAAAACAGAGAGACCAGAACAAAATGCGTCTCTCTATGAAATGCCTCCAGTTATCTTCATTCAGCTAAAACTCAATTCTTAATAATATACTCATTCAGCTATGAACTAAGAATAGCTGCCGCATTGATGAAGTTAGCACCCTTGAGATCCACTCACTTCAATAGCATTATTAGCTGGAGGCCAAGCCTTCACCACATGAGCCTTTGCAGCCCTTTTATATCCAAGCCATAGCAGTGATACCTAATTTCAAAGCTCTTCACCATTCCAAACAAGAACTGTAATCTTCCTCCTCCCTACCCTGCTGGCCTCTATTCTACGTTCCATCTCTATGACTTTGTCTGCTCTAAGAATCTCAGATAAGGAGAATTATGAAGTCTTTGTGCTTAGTGCCTGGTTGATTTTGCTGAGAATGTTGTCTTAAGGCTTATTTATGTTATAGCATTTATTGGAATTTCATTGCTTTTTATAGCTGAATAAATCTGTGCTTATACTTTCTTAAAGATCTTTCACATCACTTGTTATTCACAAAAGATTGAAAATATGACATGTTGTAATGTCTATAAATATTCGTTAAAAGGATAAAGTATTTATGATAATTGTCATTTATCAGCCACTCTGTGCCCAAGACACTTCTTTAAGCTTTAAAACAGCCAAGCTAGTAACGCTTGTTCGAGAAATGGGAGCCCTCCAAGAGTAACATGACCTAAGTCCCATGCATTTAAGCTTGTGTCCAGCTCAGCCTACTCCAGCATGAGCAGCCTGTGCTGTTCCTCACGTGGACACCCTTGACTTTTCTTTCCTTGTCCTCAGGGACACTTTCTCCTCCCGGGAGTTATGAGAGATACTTGACAGTCTCCTGCCTCCTTCTCTAGGCCTTCTACATGCTTGTATTTGTAATTTTAATTGCTCTTCTCTTTTCCAAACATTAAGCAGCCAGAATCCCCTGTGTGATATTTATTCAACTTGAATGAAAAATATAAAATAGTTATATAGTATAAACACAAATCATTGCAGTGTCGTTTTTGTTACAAAGAACTTTGAGAAACCACTGTACTCACCAGTTTGTCTAATACCAAATTGCATTTAGATGTTCTTAGTAGAATTTTTGTCCTTTTTTTTTACATTTTTATGCATGTATACCGTATACTTAGATTGTATGTGAAAAACAACATACAGCACTTGTCTTCCTCAGTGTAGTTTATTTAATTTAATATGATCTCCAGTTCCATCCATTCTTTGCAAGTGACATAATTTATTTCAATAATTATTTATGAATAATAGTCTATATGGGGATATCTGTCTGTCTGTAGATAGATAGACAGACAGAGAGAGAGAGTGTTGGTATAATGTTCTTTTAAAATGTATATGCCTTACCCTTGTTAATTCAAATGCTGATTTCCCCACCCCCAACTCTCTGGTTTCAATCTGGATATTGCATTGTGATACTAACTATAAGCATCCTGTCTGAACTCTTGTGTAAACAGGACACAAATAAAGCAACTAGATACAATGTTGTGCAATGGGAGGAGCCAGAGGACAGGAAAGAGGGGAGGAGCTAGAGAATAGGAAAGGGTGGGAGGAGAAGGAGGAGGAGCGTGAGGAGAGCAGAGCACGAGGGGAGCAGAACCGAGATCTTGGAGGACGTGGAGCATGAACCAGACCTAAGATTTCACAAAAAGCAAGTATAATGTGGGAAATCTAAATGTTAGGAAACTGAGGGCTTGGAGATTTAGGAGGGAGTAAATATTGCCCAGCATTGTGTTCTAGGTTAATTAAAAACCCAGTCTCTGTGTGGTGATTTGTTTTTACAGCTGCTGAGGATTAACAGCAGCGTTACTAGAAGATAAACCAATAGTAAATATTAATAACTAAATACAACAAGAGAGAGAGAGAGATGTAGTTATATGTAATGTGGGGGGGGGTTGGTTTTTTCTAAGGTTTATTTATTTATTATTTGTACCATATTTTGCCTGCATGTGTGTGTGTGCAGGCCAGAAGAAGGCATCAGATTATAGGTGGTTGTGAGCCACCATGTGGTTGCAGGGAATTGAACTTAGGAGCTTTGGAAGAGCAGCCAATGCTCTTACCATTTCTCTAGCCCCATATAATGTTTTCTTTATCCATTAACTTATTGATACCCACCTAATTTGTATGTAAATGATTTCCTATCACATTCCTGGTGGTTAGACACATATCCCATCCTCAGCTATAGAAGAGTATCAACACACCAAGATCTTAATAAAGGTCAGCTGAATAAGTTAATGACCAAATGAATAAATTAAATAAGAAGCAATAATTAGCAAAAGATTGTGTATAGGAGGCCATGAGACTCTCATGTGTGACCTGCAAGCACAGAACACCAAAAGAGACAAGGAGTAAAGAGCCAAATGGTGACAAGAAACCCACAGAATGAGACTGCTGACAAAGGAAGACAATGAGAAGTTACAAGAGGGGAGTAAGCAGAAGCCCTGAGGACAGTGGCAGGTGAGAATTGCTCTGTCCAGGGGTGTAGCCATAAAATTGAAGTCAGCATAGAAGAAACAGGATACAGGAGAGGAGCAAGTGAGAAGATGGTAAATGGCACAGTGCCCAGAGAGACAAGCTGAAGCACAGCCTCAGAGCAGCTCCACTCAGCAGAGGGCCACCTCTACTTCTCCAGCAAGGGGAAGGGGCAGGATGGGGGCTGGAGTGGCTGGATCCATAGAAGAGGAGGCTGGAAAATTCAGTGACTGGATTCTTACTAGAGTTTATGAAGTAGATAATTAATAATCTGCTACGAGAGAGAAGCAGGAGAGGTCTGAGAAAGTAGTAGCTGTGAAAACAGATGAAGGGTCAGGAACAGAAAAAAAGAATGTTTGAGCAGCCTGGAAAGCTCTTTCACTGTGGTCACCTGATTTGTAGTGGCCCAGTCTCCCCAGCTTTAACATCAGCAGCCCTCATTTGAACTGAAAACCTGCTGCATCTGTGAAGCCTAAGATGCCTGCAGTCTCAGTACTTTACAAAATAAATTCCGTAAGTTCTAAGTGTCCTGGACCCACTCATCAGCATGGAGATTTTGAAACCTTACTTATGTATGACTGGGGAGTTCTTTACAATAGGCATGCTGCCTGCCAGACTGTCTCCTGGGAGTTCCCGTTCACTTTAGATCTCCTCAGCCCTGTGATTGGGGACACTTCCAAGCTCAGAAGAGATGCTCTTCCCAAATCTTTTCACCCACAGAGGGAGGGCCCAGCAGAGGCTCATGTTCCCATCCATCTTTTAGGAGCTGTGTGCCATATGTCCTGCAGACTGTGTGGTGCACTTCCTCCTCTGAAAGAAGAAGTCTTTCAGACTTGTCACATACTCTTTCACTAATGCCCAGGCATATAAGCCACTGGGGAGAGAATCCCTGAGGGGAAAGCAGCCACTGGTAAGCACTGGCTCATCCTCCAGGAGCACTCCTCAGCCCTAGGTCATAAGCAGAATGAAATCACTCAAAAATTTCTGTTATAGTACCAGGCTTTTTTGTCAGCCCTAGGTTACATCTCCAGGCTGTTTTGTACATGGAACCGTCTTGTGTTTTGTAATTTTGAAACAGCGTATATGAGACAGTATGTTCAATTAATTTTAAAACCCAATAAACAAGGATTCTTTGAGCCCAGAGAATCTCAGTAAACAGTGAAAGCATAAGGAATAAGTTTGTGTGGATAATTCTAGTCATTATTTTGGAACCCTGTCGTAGCATATGGGATTTCCGTTTCTGTTAGTCAGAACCTTCCTTTTGGTCTTCATCTAGCCAACAAATACTGGGTTTATGATAATGTACCAGTCACTAAGCTTGGTGCTACTGAGCAAAGATATAACAGCCCATGCTGTCAAGTTTACAAGTGAAAGAGCTGCCATTTGTAAGAACAAGCAGCCATATTAGTGCAAACTCTCATAGGCTGTGAAGAAAGGAAATGAGTGTCCTCAAAGAAAGCTCGGGCAGGAAGTGGCCTCTGGGTGAGAACCTGCTGTCAGTGCCTCTAAGGCATGAATTAGGCAAGAGGGTGGAAGTTTTTTTGTTTGTTTGCTTTGTTTGTCATTTGTTGTTTTTTGTTTTTTTGTTGTTGGGACATATTAAATAATGACAATCAGGCACACAACAGATTTTTATATGAAAGAGGTTTATTAGATGGAGATGAAGAGAGGGACGGGAGAGCAGGACATGGTGGGAGGAAAGAGAGGGGCGCCCCGACAGAGAAAGGAGGGAGGGCCAACGTGGCAAGTCAGTCCCTTTAAGGAGCAAGGTAACCACGCTTTCCAGGTGTGGCCACCTGGCCAGCGACACATAACGACATCATAGGTTGCTAGGCAATCCAGAAGCAGGTAACAGTTTTGTTTTTGTTTTTCAACACAGGGTTTCTCTTTGTAGCCCTGGCTGTCCTGGACTCACTTTTTAGACAAAGCTGGCCTCCGACTCACAAAGATCCACCTGCCTCTGCTTCCCCAAGTGCTGGGATTACAGGCGTGCGCCACCATGCCCAGCTTTGGAGAATTTTCTATCAAAAAGAACATGTTTGAAGATTCAGAGCTCAGATTGGAGCATAAACCCTTTAGGCCACTAAATGCCAAGATGGCTGTGGTGCCAGGTGAAAGAAAAGGAGAAGACAGAGGATTCTGCAGCATTTAGAACTAAATAAGACCATGTGTGATCTTGCACAGATTGTGCTGTCATCTTTGGATTGTGAGATTCACTAGGTTGTTTATGCAAAGTAATTTCTTTTGGTTGTTGTTTGTGTATGTGTACGCATATGTGCATGAATGAGTATGGATACATGTGTGTACAGCACAGGTGTGGAGCTGAAAGTCCTTATGTTCTACTTTGTTTGAGGTAGAAACCCTTCAGAGATTCTCCTGTCTCCCTCCACCTTCCATCTTGATATAGGAACACTGAGACTGTCGATACACACTGCCACATCCAGCCTCACATGCATTCTTGGGATTGAAACGCAAATCCTCATGTTTAATTTACAGATACTTTACCTACAAAGCCATTTCCTACCTCCTATGCATAGTAATATCTGAGCATGGGAAAGTGAAAAAATTGAGAGGGTCTCTTGCTGAACCTGAGGCTCACTAGTCTAGCCATCGTGGGAGCACCAAGGATGCTCTTTTGTCTGCCTCAACAGCAGTGGAATTACAAGAGCATGACACTACTACCATGTCCCCAAATAAGACACAAGTCTTAACTCAAGGACTTGAGGAAATAAATAAATGCAGTTGAGTACAGTAAATCAAAGGTAGCTCCTTTGATCACCAAAGGTCCTCAGTTGGTCAGGCCAGTAGCTTCTGAGTTTATTTGCTGATGAGAGGCTGCAGGCTTACAGAGTAGAATCAGCCAGCTAACAACTGGCTTATAAATCCCTCACTTTTGTTTTTCCTACACCAAGTCGGGGTCCCTGACCAGCCTCTGGTGAGATGCCTTGGCTACAGAAGTTATCACCTGCAAGTTCATCAAAGCTTAAGTCAGACAAGCTTTCTCATCTTCCCCTTTTCCCCTTCTGTGACATCTCTGTGTCATAGCTGTAGCTTTTGCAGTGAGATGGTAAGAAACATTGTTCTTACTCAGACAGCTAGAAGCTGTCCTCTTTATCCTTTTTTACCCTCAAGGACAGAGTTCTTCAACCAGTGGGCTGTGACCCCTTTGGGGACAAATAACCTCTTTACAGGGGTTTCCTAAGACCATCAGAAAACACAGATCTTTACTTAACAGTTTGTAACAGTAGCAAAATTAGCTATGAAGTAACAACAAAAATAATGTAATGGTTGGAGGTCACCACAACATGAGGAACTGTATACAGGACTGCAGTATTAGGAATGTTTAGAATCACTGGTCCAGTAAATCACACAGAATTTACTTCCCTTTCCTACAATTATGATGCAAGTTTTTGATGCCAGCCTAAAACATCTTCTCTTAAGTGTTTCCTTCCCCAGACACATCACCAGTTATCCTTGTCTGAATACACCAGTGTTTTATGTTCCCTTTTTAAAATATGGCAGATGGAATTACAATATTTCAAATGTAATCTAACCAGCTACTCCTCCCTGTGTTAAAACCGTAACTTGACTTTTGTTTTTTGGTTTTGTTTTTTGAAGACAGTAGCCTTCTGTGTAGCCTTGGCTGTCTGTCCTCGACTTGCTCTGTAGACCAGGCTGGCCTCAAACTCACAGAGATCCACCTGCCTCTGCCTCCCTGAGGGCTGGGATTACAGGCTGACTTAACCTTTTATTAAGATGCTTTATAAAGAACTTCTCAGTACAGCTGGGTATGCTGGTGCATGCTAGAATCCCAGCACTTGGGAGATGGAAGGGGGAGGGGTCAGACATTCCAGCTTCTGTATGCCATGCCTGAGGCCAACATAGGCTATGTGTGAGAACCTGTCTCAGAGAGAGGGGTGGGGGAGCCTGGTCATATAAATCTGCACTATCAGCCAGGGGCAGATCAGGGTTAAGTTAACAAGTTTGGGGGTCTCCTGGGTTCTATAAAAGCGCCTAAGAAACTTAAAGAAAATTTTTAAATAAGCACTTCACACATGGCTAGATAAGTGACAAGGTTTAAAGCTATCCTTCACAATATATAGATTTTTTTTTTAATGAAAATGAGTCATAGCTTAAATCAGCTGAAAAATGAAATTCCTAGTTCTACATCTTCAAGTCATTGTAGCTATAACAATTTTCTGCACAAGATAAGTTTTAATAGATTTTCCCCGAAGGAAGAAAAGTATTTTGAAATTTTGCTTGTGTGTGTGTGTTTGACAGCTGTAATGGTTAGTTTTAATTGTCGATTTGAGAAAAATTTACAATCACCTGGGAGGCAGACCTCTAGCCATATCTGTTGGGCAAAATTCAAAGTCCAGACGTTTTGGTCAGAAGTACCTTGAAAGTTTAGGTTAATTTTCTTACTATCACAAGTCCCTTAGGCACTTAACACAGACTGTCAACCAGCCTTGTCTTTATTCCTTTAGACTATTTAAACATCTTCATTTCATAATACCCAGAGATTACTCTGAGAATAAGCTGAACACTAAATAGTTCCCTGTTCTGGTCATTTCATTTCTTCCAACAGGCATGATAGCTATGGTTTTAGAACTCTCTGCTAAAAACCTGGATCACAGGCAAGACTGATACTGAGAGCTTTAAATGGTCACTCCAAGTTAGTAATCCTAGACCTGTCAGTCTAGTAGAAAACTGTCACACAAAGGGTGACTTTAAATAGGAAAAAAAACTTATACAAAGGACTCCTTCAATTTTCTTCTAAATGATATTTATTTCTTTAATGTGTGTATGTACACATGGGAGCCAGGTCCAATGGGAGAAGGCAGCTTGTAGTGATAGATTCTCTCCTGTGGAGCCCAGCCCAAATTTAGTTCATTGGCCTTGAGAGCAAGCACCTGTACCTGCTGAGCCTCCGGCCAGCTATGCAGTGGCTTTTATAACTGGGAATATTTCTCTAATAATTCATTTAGTTTTACATTTGTAAAATGAGACATTTTAATTTTTATGATAATCATCTTAATTCTTATGGTGGAACAGTTAGAGAAAATTCAAGAAACAGTTCTTTATGAAATATTTTTGGAAAACAAACAGGGAGACTTGTCTGTATAGAATACAAGCACAGCAAATTGGCTTTTTCCTGTTCTCAAGAAGTTTAGAATCCAGTGATTGAGTCTGATCTGTAAATAGGTAACAAATGGTAAATTTTGTGATCAAGTAGAAATATGTTTAACTGCTTTTAGAATGTAGAACTGAGGAGGGAAATAGGAAAATAATAACCCCATAGAATAAGGCATCCTTTAAACAGATTTTGAAAAAGGTATTTGGGGGTTGGGGTGTTCTAGGCACAATGAGGCCAAGAGGCAAGGTGAACGCAGGTGAGGGCCAAGTCTTTGAGGGCAGAGGCCCTCAGCACAGCTGGACACAGTGGGAAAAGGCAGGGTGACATCTATGTGCCCTGGAAGCTTATGATATCAGGGTTTCTAAAGGAGACATTGTAAAGAAAGAGACCCAGGGACCTTGACATTGCCTCTAAGTGTGAGTCCATGACTTCTTTCCCATGACTGTGTAAACAGTCTCTGGTGCCTTTGTGAGATCACCATTACAACACATTCACTGCTTGTCAGGCAAACAGTCTTTGTTCTGTTATTTACTGTCTTAACCAGAATAAAGGGTCCAGATCTAGGTGATATTGCAGATCATGAGACTTAGCACTCAAGCATAAGGAGGTTCTTGCCTCTTCCCTCTTCACTCCTTAGCTGTGAATATGATGTTCCTGGAGTTGTTTTTCACATAGCTCTGCTCTGTTTTCACGTTCATTTAGCCAACATTGGTATTTAATGTTGAAAGGACATCTGTTCTGCTGGCCTGGCACCTGGCTCCTGAGATAGTAGAGGCTCTTTATTCATTAGCTTTTACTCCACTTTCTCATGGTTGGAAACTTAATTTTCCAACTAAGCAAATTTAACATACGTGAAGTCTTTGGTTCTGTGAGGGACATTGGGGTTTTTGTTGTCGGATTTGGAGATTGTTTATTTTTTGTGTTCAGCCTGTGGGGTTGTCCTGTAATAGTAAGTCAACACACAGTGCCTGAAAAGGTTTTGCACATTGCATTTAAATTCCTGAGTTGTAAGTTTTTTCCCACAGCAGTTCATATGCACATACAAAGCTGGCCCTATGGCTGGCCTCCAGCCCACATGGGGCTAGTGCCAATTCCAAAAAGTAGAGAATGAAGACACTCACGCCCCATCATCCATCATTTTATTTTTTCTGTGAACCTTACAGCCTGGATATTGAAAAATCTGGATTTGATTTTTTTTCAAGTCAACCAAATAGCCTGTACACGTGGTTGGAAAGTGTTTGCAGTTTGGAGTCAAAACTTGAGACACTTGAAGTCAGCCATTTCAACAATGTGCTTATTTCCTTCTAATCAGATTTGAAACACTCTTTTGGCAGGTTGTGTTCCTCACCGGCTTTGGCTATGTGTACGTGGACATCACCCATCAGTGTGGCACAGTCTTTATCACTCTGGCCCCAGAAGGAAAAGCAGGGCCCATTTTAACCAACAACAGCAGGTGGGTTTGTTTTTCTAGCAGCAGTACAGTGAGCTTTCATTTATAATGTTGTAAACCTATTATTTACCATTCTTGTCACATTATAAAATTATAAACCTACTATTTATCATTCTTGTTGTCTCCACACACATACTAAAGTTTTGGTTGATTATCATATAATCCATAAGTAAAGATCTAGTTGTTAAAAATATGCCTCCAGCATATATAGAGAATGATAATAATGTAACATCTTTGTTGAGTCTCCCAATTCTATGATAAGTTCAGCCAACTGCTTTCCAAGCTAAGACACATTCCTCTGAATAATGTGCCATTATTACTAGTGTAAAATGCAAGTTAGTATCTCTCAATACACAACTTTGTAAATAACTAGGATTTTCTTTTAGACTGATAGTAAATATAAACACAGCTCTGAAAGCTTTTGATACAAATCCTATCCTCAGATTCCAAAGGAGGCTGGGGAGGTGGCTCAGCAGGTAAAGTGCTAGCTGTAAAGAATGAGGACCTGAACTCAGCATCCCCATGAGAGCCAAATACAGCACCCATGGGTCTGTAAATACAGTGTGGATGACTGGAAACAGGCAGATCCCAAGGGCTTGCTGTCTAGCCAGTCTAGCCCAAATGGCAAGTGACAGGTCCAACGAGAGACCTGTCTCAAAAGTAAGATGTAGAGGGAATGGTAAGATGGCTCCCAGGAAGAAGTTTATGCCACCAAGTCTGATGATCTGAGTTCCATTCCCCCAGCTCACATGATACAGATAACCAGTTCCTACAAGTTGTCCTCTAACCTGCACACATGAACCAGGGCATGAGCATTCACCTCCCAAAATAAATAAAAAATAAAATAGAAACCATATAAATAATTAATATTCTTAACTTAAAATAATCATATAGTAGAAATAATGTAAAGATATCCCTCTTCCAAAACAAAACCAAAAAAGAAAAAAAAAAAAAGTGGCGGTAAAGGACATGAACAGAAAATTATTGGTGGAGTAAAATAATAACATAGTGTCTGCTCACACTTGTTTTGCTTACACTTTCCTGGGTCATGTTGAATGATTACTGGATGTTAGGTCTGCTCTAGCAATAGGGAAACAGAGGATTCTATTATCGCAGGCACAGAATGGGAGAAGCTGGAGCAAAGAAACTCCATGAGTACAGAAGATCAGCACTCTAGAGGGATTAAAAACAGCCAGTTAGAGGTGTGAGTTGGCAAGGCCTTGGAACAGGAAGAATAGAGTTGTGAAGAAGATAGTTTGAGGGAAACCTTTTCAAGAGACTTGCAATTACATGAGGACTTGAAAGTAGCAAGGCAGGGCAGTTAAGAGGAAGTTCTTCCCAGACCCAGGACACAGCCAGTGCCAAGGCCTGAAAGCAGAGTGCCTGGCACAGAAGACAGCAGGGCTGAAAAGGCAGAGGTGTGTGCTTTCGTGCCTCATGAGCACTGTGAGAGTTTGGGTATAGCTGAGTGAAGTGAGGGACTCGTGAGCATCTTAGGCAGGGAGGTTATTTGAGACTTCAGTGTTTAGGATGTTGGCTATTGTGTTGATGTGATTTCTAGAGAAATGAGTGTGGAAGCAATCAGGAAACTCTGTTACTATGTGTATTCACACTAGAGGCCCTGGTATCTGTGAGAGTGGTTAAAGAGAGAGAGATCAGATTCAGATTCTGGGCATACTTTTGCAGAAGAAAACCATCTGCTAAATGTAAGTAATCTGGGTGTGGTGTGGTGGGGTAGTCACGAGGGTAGTTTAGGATGAGACACCAGCCAGGTGGGAGATCTGAGATAATACAAGGAAAGGACATGTGTCCTGACCTCTAACAGTAGCAGATGGCGCAGAGCTGGAAGTCAGCTTTTGGTCTAGCACTAGTGACCTTGATAAGGGGCAGTTTTGTTAGACAGGGGAGCATAAGCCAGGTTGCAGCAAGCTGCAGAGAGAAAGGAAAGAATCAGAGACATTTATGTGGAAATGGTTTTTTGTTTTGTTTTTAACTAAAGAGGATCAGAGAAATGGAAAGTAGGTGGAGAGGAAGTGACTTTATAATAGGGTTTGGTTCACTCAGAAGTAGAATAACTGCATCGTCCTGTACTAACAGTATTACAGAGGGAAGTAGCATGGGACACATGGCACTCTAAAGAGCAAGTGAGTGGGGAGGAGCTGAAATGCCCCAGAGAGGGCATGGACCTGGCCAGGGACTCTTTGACTGGAGAAGTTGGAGCAGGAAGAGCAGAACACACTTGGGTGCAGTAGAAATAGGCGGTACATGCTGAGTTCTCTTTCTTCTGCTCAGCTTATCTTTTTTAATATAAGGAGTACCATGATCATCATATCAGAAAATTAGTGCATAAAAATGAGGAATTTGTAGTTAAAAAAAAAAAAGGAATCCGGTGTTGGTAAGAGAAAACACATACAGAAATATGACAAGAGCTTATAATAGTCCCAACAGGAACATTTTGCAAAAATCGTCCTGTGGCTGGCTCTGTCCAGACATGTACTGAAAGTTGAGTTCGTATTTGTTTCTTATGAGAATCTCTCCCATTGGGAGTATGCGGTAGGACCCTGTCCTCCAAAGGGAAACCAGAAAGAAAGCAGAGACCCTAACAAGCTTTGCCCTTCTCCAGAGCTCTGGGGAAGGTGGCCACTTTCAGAATGTTCATCACGCAGCTGAGCCTGGCAGTGTCTGACGACCTCACCCAGCACAAGGCATCATCTGAGCTGCTGAGGCTCACTTTGGACAATGTTTTTCTCCACGTGTCTCCTGTGCCTGGTGTCCTCCCAGAGGAAGAGCCTCCCTCCACCTTCCTCCAGCTTTTCAGTGTGGAAGTGTATTGCGGAGACCTACAGCTGGACAACCAGCTATATAGCAAGTCCAATTTCCACTTTGCTGTCTTGGTCTGCCAAGGAGAGAAAACAGAGTCAGCCCAGTACTCCAGAGTGCACAGTCTTTTGGCCTCCAGCAAAGACTTAGAAGAATACAAGGAGAACTGCTTCATCAAACTTTCCCTTACTGTATCTGAGGGGAAGGACTTCCTCTTTGATGCCAGTGAGTTCACTTTTGAACTGAAACCAGCGCGGCTGTATGTGGAGGACACCTTCGTGTACTACCTCAAAACTTTGTTTGACACCTACCTTCCTCACAGCAGGCTGGCTGCTCCCCATGCACAGCTCCCTGCAGAGGACCAGGTGCTGCCCATGCAAGTGAGACAGCATGCCAGGGCCTTGGTGCACCCGGTGAAGTTACGGAAGCTCATCATCCAGCCAGTGAGCCTGCTCGTCAGCATCCATGCGTCCCTCAAGCTGTATATAGCTTCTGACCACACTCCTCTCTCCTTCTCTGTCTTTGAAAGAGGACCAGTGTTCACTACGGCAAGGCAACTGGTGCATGCACTGGCCATGCACTATGCTGCTGGGGCTCTTTTCAGAGCAGGTGAGGTTGCAAGTGAAGGGTCTGTGGCGGGACAGCACCTGGGCGGAAATGGCACACTGGTGGGGGAGCTGTCTGCCTCACAACACAAGGGAGTGGAGGGAAAGGGTGGTGCATGCAGGCTCCACATCGAACAGAACTGGATGCAGGTCTGGACTGGCAATGTGAGCTTGGGGAACTCTCACCCCTCCCTGGGTGTGGGTCTTCAGCTGTAAAGAGGACTTTAAAATCCCGAGAAGATCAGCTGGACGTATGTCAAACCTGGCATTTTGCTTGGTAGTTAATAGGAGCTATAATATTTTAGCTGTCACATAACATAGAAATGAGTTAAATTTAGCAAACATGTTTTTAGTACCTTGCAGGCACAAGACTGTCTCAACATACTAGTGCAGCCAGGGAAGTCACTCTGAGCCTTCAGCTCCTGGCCTACAAAACGGTCCAGCGCCAAGTGGTCGGTCAGTTTTCTTCATTACTGTTAACGTAGGTGAGAGGTTCAGAGGATTTGTGATGTAAAAAGAGCCCTGGGCATCCCCAGCAGGTGCTACCTGTCTAGACAATGCACAGAGAAGGCTGGATACTCTACCAACTCATCCAGAGAGGAAGACTGGCCCTTGCTTCTCCTCCCACTCTCTTCTTGTTGGCAGCCAGGTGGCCTGCTACAGGCTATGGCATGGTTTATACTAGGGCCAAGGGGAAGAGTAAAGCTTGTTTCCCATCTGGCCGGAAGAGCTTGCAAAGGGTGTTTGATGTGAGTACAGAATCATCCATGGAGGGCACTGTGTGCTAAAGATAAGAGTTTGGCTCCCATGGTCTCAAACTACTTCACAGTCATGGTCTCCAGAACATGTGTTCCTGACCTAGGGTCACTCTTGGTTCAGCTTGATAGCCTGGTCTCAAAGTTGCTAACATTCACGTCAAAAGCAGCATCTACACTGGGCTTTAAGTCTTTTCCGGTAAAGAACCTGAAGACTGACTTCCTGCCAGTGATAACCTTGCGCTCGGCGAGTGAATTACTGTAGACTGTTCAGAGAGTGGCAGCAAATGACTGTTAGCATTGGTAAGAGGCCTATGATCACATAAAACAGGGAGACCCTGACTCCGCTATGGAGGAAAATGACAGCTTCCAGCTGAGAGCCTTATTGATCTGTTGTTTGGATAGTCTGTACAATAGTGAAGAAAATATTTCCCCCTTGCTAAGGAGTCATTTTTAAAATAATCCATATTATTTCAAACTGAATAGATGTGTATGTCTGTAAACTACCCCAGACACTTACCCTTTTGGTTGCTTGGCATAAAGCAGTGTTCTCTAGTCAAAGGGCAAGGAAGGAGGAGCACTTCCTGCAGTCACAGCTGACACTAAGCTAGGAAGACAGACTCCACCTGTGCCCAAGTAGCCGTGGCCTCTGTAGCTTTGTGCTGAGCTGCCCGCCTTGGTTTACTAAGGGATCTCATGTAAATAAACATCCTCTTTGGCTTTTTGTAATTCAATTAAAATTCCCATGGTTATCTCAATCTCAGTATATATCAGGAAAGAAATTCTAATACCAAAGCTGGGTTGTTTTTTTTTTTTTTTTAGTGAGAATAATTTTTGAAACATTGTCACTAAAACTCTATGGTCATTGTGAATATTATCTGAAAGAAAACAGTTGAAGGAATGAGAAATAGAAAGGCCTACAGAGAATGGATTAGCATTCTTGTAAGAGAGAGGGTGAGGGCTGGCTGGGAGGGAGCAGGTTGTATCTATGTCACTTGTGGCCGATTCACCCATTGGACTCAAGGTTCCTGGATGGGATGGTTAAAAACACCCTGACCTCATTTCTAGGGAAGTCTGTGGAGTCATTTGAAGAGGCCTTAAAAATAAATAACTGCTAACTAGAAATGAGTAACCTCCCTCCAGCTCTCAGTCTCACACTAGGCCAAATAGACTCAGGTTACCAACAAAATTTCCAAAAACTAAGCCAAAAGTATGCAGATGGACCTCTGCATCCTTAGGTTCACATCTGCAAATTCAACCAGTTGTAGCCTGAAAATACTCAAAGAAAAGAATCAAGTGTGTTCTTGATGTTAATCTCTTAAATTTACAGAATAAAGAGGCCAGCAAGATGGCCTGCTAGCCAGGTGGGTAAAGGTGGAGGAGAGAACCGATTTGCAAGTTGTCCTGTGTCCTCCACAAGTGCATTGTGGCCTTTGCATACTCACTTGCACAACCACACCCACAAGTAAATGGAGTAAACATTTTAAAATTAAAAGCATAAAAACATTTGCATTATATTCAGGATTTTGCATTATATTCAGGATTACATATAATCCGGAAGTGGTTTGAGTATACTGGAGGGCAGCAGAAGTTCGATGCCACACATTTGTTTATGAGCGTGTGGCATCTTTAGATTTTAGTGCTTGCAGGGGCCCTGGAACCCATGCCTGGTGGATGCTGAGGGGCCTCTTTTTTGCTTCTGGAGAAAGTAATAAAGAGTATCCTTGCCTAGTTTCTGACTTTTCTGTCCAGCTTAGATGCCACCAAGTTGCATCTCAGTCCACAGACAGCCCTCTGGTGGTTTCAGGCTTCACTGATCACCCAAGAGGAAATGTCAGTATCACTCTTCACATTGCTAGGAAGAACAAGAAAGGGCTCCCAGTAGCTGGATGGGAGCTAAGAGACAAGGCTGGTCCTTCCCCCCTGTGTTCCCAAATTCTCAAACCTAAAGCATCATAGCTGGTGCTCTTTCACATATGCTAAGGGAAACAAATGTTTCTAAACCAGCCCTCAGATGGACCCTTATGATCGATCATTCTGGGAGATTGTCCAAGGAGAATCTGCTGTTTTTGTTTTACCTCCACAGAGTGCCTTTCAGTACTAACTTCTTCCATAAGACCCTGCTGGGTTTAGGGGAGAGGAGGGCAGGGGTCAAGTAAAGGTTGGAAACCCTACTCCCTTGTCTCATCAGCCAGAAAGTGTGAGTGACTTCCTACCATTATCTCAGGCTCCGTGTCCTCTGCTTCCTGCCAGTGGAGGCCCAGCAGACACCCAACAGCAGGTGGGCTTGTACCTGCCTCCTGTATCTATACAGCTGTGACCAGCAGCTCAGGGGTCAGGATACATTTGCAAGGTGAAGATGCCTTGCTGCTTGGAGGATTCCATGAGCAATGCCTTGACCCCCACGTGGCTCCTCATTGTTCAGTCTTCATCGAGATGTTACTTCCCACATTGACTGAAACCCATGTTGTCAATCCTTATGTTCTAGAAAGGGAGAGGAATCAAAATTTATTAAAGTCCTGCCCTCTCTGCTTTGATGGTGACCTGGCATTCTGCTTGGACTGGTGACATACCTGAGGCTCTGTCATGGACTTGCTGTTGAAGGGGGTAACAGCTCCCACATAGGTCCTCTCCTCACAGTCTTCCCAAGAAAAAGGCCACAGTACTGGGTTACGGCCTAAAGATTCCTGGAGGAAGCTGGGCATGGCAGCACATGCCTGTAACCCCAGAACTCTAGGAGGCAGAAGCAGGCAGATCTCTTTGAGTTTGAGGCCAGCCTGGTCCACAAAGTACGTCCAGGACAACCAAGGCTACACAAAGAAACCCTGTCTTAAAAATGAAAACAAAACAAAAATTCCTAGAGGAATTTTTTTTTTCCAGATTCCTCTTCCCCTTGACCCTGGTCCCTGCCTGCCCCTGGAGTCCTCTGGGCTTATAGCCCTCAGTCCCCACCCCAGGAGGAAGGGGAAAGGCAGCTGCTGTGGACTGCATGGCAGCCTCATTCCCACGAGGCAGAAGGCTGTGAGCAGGCCAGCTCCTGGCAAGCCCGAGTTTAAATAGGAAACCAGACGCAAAGCCACCCTCCTGGGACATGGATGGGAGAACACTTCCGTCTCACTAACCTAATCAGTATGTCCCTGTCAGTGATGTTTACACAACTGAAGCTAGGGTTGAAGGGGAGACATTTGTTTGGCTCTAGCTCCACTCTAAGGGAAGCGCACAGCTCGATAGGAGTGGGGAAGATTAAACATAACTCCTCCATCTTTGTCAAGGTTTGCATCCCTTTTGCAGCACCCTATTTAGCATCTGGCTGCTCCCCACCAGGCAGATCCTACCCTGGCAGGCTGGGAGGAACTTCTCAGTGTGTGAGCACCTGCAGCCCAGAACGCCTGCCTGATCTATGGGTGGGGGTGCTGTCTGCACATGGTTCCCTTTACAGGAGTACAGGAGGCTTGGGCACAGAAGTCATATTAAAGCCATTTGCAAGGCTGCCAGAGGGACCTCTGATTTATAAAGTATGAAAGTTCACCATTTATGAATTCATGGAGAATGAGTTATTTCCCATATTCTGCTCCAAAGCAGCTTACGACACCCTCTATTCTGGTGTGAAAAGGGAATTTCGGGGAAAACAGGCCACTTTTCACAAATGCTGAAAGCACTGAACTCAAGGTCTCAATAACCACTTTCCTTGTGTTGCAGGCTGGGTGGTGGGGTCTCTGGAAATCCTCGGCAGTCCTGCCAGCTTAGTGAGAAGCATTGGAAATGGGATCTCAGACTTCTTCCGGCTTCCATATGAGGGGCTGACACGAGGCCCAGGGGCCTTCGTGAGTGGAGTCTCCAGAGGGACCACATCATTCGTCAAGCACATTTCTAAAGGTAGCTGTGAAGTTGTTGCCAGTCCTTGTCTTGTTTTCAGGAGTTAAAGCGTTTCAGTGTCGTTACCCAGCCTCCAGCTTCTGTTGCTGTGTTAGCTTGCCATGAAATGCTGGGCTTGTAGCACAGCTTATGTAGACTGTTTTGTGTTTTAAACAAATCACTGCTTGCCTGTATGTAGTGTGGAAATGTTTCAGAAACTTGAGGATCTTAAACCTCTCATTGGGAAAACAAAGCCTGGCTCAGCTGTTATTCCATGCAACCAATACGGCAATATTGAAGGTGTCCATCATGATTCCTGCTAAGCATCGGGAATCATACACCAGTTGCCTCATGTTTTTAAAATGTACATACAGGTATCAACTGTCTTAAGGACAGTGATGAGAAAGCTGATTTCTAGGCCAGCCTCCCTCCAGCTCCCTACATCCACAGTGCCATCTTGTGGAGGCTAAACTGCTTCCCACCAGAAGAATGTTTTCATTTCATCAGTGTTTGCTTGATACTTTGGTCAGGTTGGCAGTGACTGGGGAACTAACAAGGGCCATCTGAGTCCCTTTTCTTCTCAGTGGGAGGCAGAGAAAACAGGGCAAAGGCCTCTTGCCTATAAAAGGCATGTTACTGTAGACAATACCTTAACTCTGTTATGAGTGGGCATGTTATGGAAGTCTCTAGAAGGCCTCAAAAAAAGACTTAGGCTTGAAATCCATGATCCATAGAGAGAAAGGGGGCTATGGGTTGGGGGTTGGCAAGAGAACAGCCAAAGCAATAAAAACAAATTCCATGGCCAATGAGAGGGAGCCGCCTCCAGCCCCAGATCCTTGGAGGCCTACTTGCTGACTAGAGGCTCACAGATGTGCGCCTGGTGGGCTTCTTGCTCCTGTCACAGAATCTTGGAGGCTCTGTGGCTTCTAGTTTACAATATGATAGCAAACACCTGCTAAACGGAACCTCAGTGGTATATTTAGCATCCTGACTGGATTTTACATTTGTTCTCGGGGCTGGAGAGATGGCTCAGAGGTTAGGAGCACTGACTCTTCTTCCAAAGGTCCTGAGTTCAATTTCCAGCAACCACATGGTGGCTCACAACCATCTATAATGAGATATGGTGCAGGTGTACATGCAGGCAGAAGAATGTATACATAATGAATAAAAAAAAAAAAAAAGGGGGGGGGGCTGGAGAGATGGCTCAGAGGTTAAGAGCACTGGCTGCTCTTCCAGAGGTCCTGAGTTTAATTCCCAGCAACTACATTTGTTCTCCCATTCTAGCAAAATCAGAGCTGTGTGTGTGTGTGTGTGTGTGTGTGTGTGTGTGTGTGTGTGTGTGTGTTTTCAGACCACAGGTTAAAAAAAAGTAGCTTAAAGTAGCTTCAGAAATGTCACCTACCGTTTCTTTTCCATTGGTGTCTTCCGGTTTTGCTGACTGAAATACATAATGCACTTGCTGGGGAGGGCAGGGCTGTTGGAACATGTGGCTGAAGTTGCCTCTCAGGAAAACCAAACAGCATCATTGCTTCAGTCTCTTTATTGTCTTTTCCATCTGTCAATATCCTCATTATCAAAACTATTTAAGTTTCTGTAGCAAATAGTTATTTCCTCAGAATGCCAAATGATAAGAGTTTAATGTCTAGCCAGGTGTTTGGTGAGAAAGATCACAAGTTCAGAATCAATCTAAGCATGGTAAGAGGACAGAGGAGGGAGTGGGGTAGACTGAATTTATAAAAAGGCAATAATTTTAGTCCTTAAGTGAGAACATTTCTTGACATCTGTCTAGGACTAAGGAACATAACTTGTGAAATGAGCTCAGAAAGGCAGGTAGGCTAGGGATGTGGTCAGTAAGCAACGCCGAGGTACAGTCCTCCATAACAAACACATACACACAGAGATCAGAGCAGGTAAATTTTAACCTCTTCAAACTGGATCCATATTTCTCCAAGTCTTGACAAATGATTGGAAGGGTATGTAGGGAGATTTCTGCCCCACTGCAAAGTGCCAGCACTCCCATGCACAAATGTTGTATTTCTTGCTTCGAATGGCTGGGAAGGGAAGACTGTCACTCCCCACTTGGCATGTTACAAACCTCCTGGTCTACTACCTGAAGCCCATCATGTCTGTGAAAAGGAAACCAACCCATTGTTCTCTCAGGTACCTTGACGTCCATCACCAACTTGGCCACCAGCCTGGCCCGAAATATGGACCGGCTTTCCCTGGATGAGGAGCACTACAACCGGCAGGAGGAGTGGCGGCGGCAGCTCCCTGAGAGCCTGGGCGAGGGACTGCGACAGGGCCTGTCCAGGCTGGGTATCAGCCTGCTCGGTAAGGGACTGTGGCTGTCTGCATCAGCTCTGCAGGCTCTGCCAGGAATGGCCACATTGCCTCCTCCAGGGGAATAGTTGTAAAGGTGATGACCTTTCGGAGGCAGAACTGGGCCTTGAGAGGACCAGACTCTTGCTGTGATGCCTGCAGTGCATCACTGGGGCAGGGCCTACTCTTCAGAGTTGCTGCGCTTCTTAACAGGGCTCTCAGGGCTGCCTGCGGAGACCACCGGGCACAACACCTGTGCTCTCCCTTCCCTGCCAAACATGGGCCCTGGTGTGCAATCTCCAAAGCAAAGGATAATTGCCCAGGACACCCCTGAGCACTTTTAGAAGTGAGCAGCCAGCAACTTTGCCAAAGCATTTATTCCCCGTGACAATGGCTGCTAGCTTTTGTTGGAGCAGCACTTGCCATGGAGCAGTGTACACATGCCATGCAAACTGTGTGAGGAGCCAGCTTCCCCTTTGATTTATTTATTTCAGATCAGCCCATCGCAAAACAATTGTTGGTCAAGCAGCCAGTTAGAGGTGAAGAGTGCTGTGGGTATTTCAAAGTTTCAAGTGTTTGAAAATAAGTTGCTTTGGAGAAATCTACTAAAAGGCAGCTTCAGAGATAGAAATTTGCAGGGTAGGATTTTCAAGGATATTTTGTTTATTTTCTTGCAAAGGAATTTAAAACTGTACTGCTTGGCACCCCACCGTTCACGCATCTGAGGGAGTGTGCGGTGTATGGAGATCAAAGTGACCATGGAGGTTCAGAGCCCAGGGTAGAAAAGATGAGTCTGACAGGCTTCCTCCTCCCTTTATTCTTTTCTCCTCCACCTCCTTAACAGCAGTGCAGCCAACTGAGGCTGTGAAGGAAGCGGTAAAATGTTACAAGTGCAGGTTGAGTTCCTAGAGATTGTTTAAGCAGTAACGGTTTCTGTGGTGGGGTGCTGTCATTTGATAATGTGTGGAAACTGGGAAGGCAGTGACCTGTGATGAGTGCTGGGTAAGCCAGCCCTTTCCTTGCTTGATTCTGCAACCCAAAGGACTCCTTTGGAAAGGATGGTGTGGCCCTAAGGGCCCTGGACTCCAAACTAGGTTACCTTTTCTTTGTGATCTCAGGCAAATTTTTAACTTCTTTAACCCTGCATTTGTTTGTAAACTGGAGCTGATAATGCAGTTATTAGAAACAGTGAGCAGGCAGGGGTCACAGGGCACATATTGAGTAGACAGGAATCAGTTATGCTCTGCAGTCAAAAGGACTGTAAGAGTGTGCTGACTTGGAGTGGCATTTGAGCAACTGCCAGAAGAAAGAGAAACAAGCAAGTCTCAGTGTCACCTCTTCAAATTGATCCCCAGGTGTTTAGAATTGCCACATGGAACTAGGGGCCTTAATGAAGCTGGATCTGTTGTTAAGAGAACTGAAGCCACAGAGAGGACTGCAATTCAGCTGCTCTCAGGCTTTTCTTTCTGTAAGAACTCAGTTAATGAGAATCTACTTAAAATGCATTAGTGTTGACACAGCACTTCCTTCAACACGCATCATCACACTCCACCTTAACAGCCTTGGTGTTACGTTTAAGTCGCTACGCAGCAAGAGCCTGGTACTTTCTGCCCTGTCACTTGCACTCAGGGCTCCCAGTTAGAAACAATCAAGACAAGAGAGTAAAAACTGAGAGCTCCAGAGTAGGAAAAAGGCATTTTCCCCAAATGTGCCCCTTTTTTTGCCCCGTTGGGGACACTGGAGTGTTACAAAGCACTTAAAGTCCAAAGACACCTGTAGCTCCTTCAGGCCATGTGGCTCCAGGTCACTGAGGCCACCAGGACCCTCACATGAGCTTTAGTTTCACACTGGGGAACTCTTGGGCCTGAAGAATTGGCACTGGCTTTGCTTACACATGCCAAAATCACTTCAGTTTACCAAACTGCCACAGAGGTTTCTGTGCCCTGGAGCCGACTAGGAAAAGCTGGCCCCCTCAGTTATACTGGGTTCCACCTCTATCTTGGTACGCTTGGGAGGAGCTGGTGCCTTCAGAATCCCAACAAAACGGGCCTATAATAGGTAGATCAGTAGCAAAAGAGGAGTACACTTGAGAAGGTCCTTGGACATCAAATCTGTTACCATAGTCGGATTTTCAGTTAGTTGGGACTAGCAGACTAACAGATTCAATTTTAATTGCTCCCCAGTTTGCTCATCTGTCCTGACAAGCTGGCCCCAAACTGAAATGCCTGCTGCACTGCATAGGTCTCATCTGTAGGCACCCCAGCAGCATGGTGGGGACTATGCCCCTATAATGAACAATAAAATTGTAAAATTGTATTGTGTAATAAGCTACCATCAAAACACATTAGTAATAAGTGTCCTTGGTGATTCCTGGAGCAAGTCATAGAAGAGGAAAAGGAAGTCCTTTGTTTCTTCAGGACAGGCCTCCTACAGCTCCCTAAAGCCTAGCATGGAGTCTACCATGGGTGCCCCTCTCACACACTCCTCCCTCCTACACTCACCTCATCACATTACTGCACTCTCCATGGGGCCACCCACTCCACAGACCTCTTGCTGTCAGCAGACAAATCTCGAGATCAGTTTCCACTACCTGAAGCCTTAGAGCAGTTTGAGAATATTACAGTAAATAATTTACCAGTTGCGGGACTTGGCTAGATTATACCTATGAAGAGGCCTCCTAAAGCCCTGAGAAGCTGCCTCCCTCCGTCCAGATTTACAGACTAGAGGATAACTTTAGCTTTTCATCTCTTCAGAGCCTCTGTTCTCCATGTCATCAGCACAAACAGGAGCCCATAGTGCCTGATCTCAGTGAGCTGCATAAAGGGCGGCTGCTGACAGCCAGCGAGCTATATGAAGGGTGGCTGCTGCCACTCAAGAATCTGGGGCTCAACTCAAGGCAAGTGCCCTGGCAAGGCCTTCTCTAACTGGCAGAATCTGACACTTTGTTATGGAGGGAGTCCAGGGTTTCCACTCTTTTAGCTATCCCAATAGTGCTTCTATCAAAGCCACTGCAATTGAAGCCTTTGGTGAGTACAAGAAACTACGAGATCAAAAAGGAGTTTCACTGAGGGGACAGAACTGAGCACCCTATGTGGATAGTACCAGCTATAAAGGACACATCCCTCACACAGGTTAGGTCTGGCACATGAAAGGGAAATGGGAGAAGATATTAAATGAGGGCAAATACCTACCTCCAACTCAATAGTTATAATGAAAGCCACACTTGGAAAGGGCATTTCCACCAGAAACATTGGCAATGATTTGATGTATTTCCAATTATTTACGCTGGCTCTTAGGTGGAAGCATAAGGATCGAGAACTCAGAGCCATCCTTGCCTCTGTAGTGACTTAGCCAGCCTGGGCCACAAGAAACACTCTTACAAACTAGTACCAAAACAGACTCCAAGCCCTGCATCTTCATTAGCCTGTCTCCATCCCCATGTCACTGTGGCCCCTAGTCTTAAAGGGAGAGAGCAGAAGAGCAACTTAGTCCTTTAACTGAAGGAATCTTCTGTACCACACTGGCAGCACCAGCTACCTTAGGGTGCTAGAAGAGTGATAGAAGAGCTCTGTTCTCAGGAGTAGACAACCTGGGCCAACTGGAAGCTGTAACCTCCCCTCAGTCCATCATTTCCTTAGGCTTGGGTGGCATTATTCTAGGCTGTCACCTCTGGCAAATTCTTAATCTGTCAATTCATAAACTTAAATGTTTCTGTTAAAACCTAAAGGCCAGGAACCTGCAAAGAGCAGTCCCTTTGGACTTGACTTGAAGGAACTAGTCTAATCTTTTGTTTCAGTGTATTTTGCTCAATGGATTATATCTTGAAATTAGCAGGCCATTAACCAAGACCTAGAAATCTGCTTTTACCCAAGAGACTTTTGAATTGTTGGCATTCGGAATAATGTGATTTGACATGTACTAAATTTCTAGCAAGGGACTGCATTTGCATTACTCTTGCCAGGCGCAAGCTGAAAACAAGGGGCTGTCAGGACTTATAAAGCTATCTCTCCTAGTTAAGGAGCCCTCTGCTTCGTCATGAAGTCAGGACCCATGAAACCTTTCCTGACCTTATCACTGACCCCTGAAGTTAGAGGACTTAGGAGAATGGATGGCGGAGGGATGCCTTTCATTTGTAACTACCTTCCAGTTCAGTTAGAAATGGTGGCTCCAGTGGTAAAGCTGAACAGCAACTTGTGAAGCAAGTAGTGTTTTAATGGCTATTCTGAAGTCAAGAGTGCAGCCAAACCTCAACTAAAGTGAGAAATAATGTTTTGTTTTGTTTTCAACATTGACCAAGAACCTATCTGATAAATTGGATGAGCAAATAACTCAAAATCCTTGGACTCAAATCAAGGCCCAACCACTCAATAGTTGTATGACTTTGGGGAAATTCCTTACCCTCTCTTGTCTGTTGGCCTTACTCAGGATTATGAGGACTGAATGACCTCATGTGGGTGAAGGCCTTTGTACAGTGCTCAGTTCATAATAAGCACTTGGTAGACTAGCTAGAACAGAAATAACCTATCAACAATTACTTTTATTAAATAAATATTAATAGTGATAGTATTGAATTAGAAATTAACTGTCTTAAGTCAGGAGTGAATAAGAGTGCTTTCTGTGAAATCCTGAGGCGCTCAGTTGAAATCCCCAGCACTCTTGAAAAATAGCAGGGCTTAGCTGCAGTAGCAAAGAGCAGGGACAGGCAGACTGACCCTGGAGCTCACTGGCCAACCAGCCTAGCCAAAACGGTAAGCTTCAAAATCTGCCAAACTCCCTGTCTCAAGGAAATAAGACAGAGTGGAGGAAGACACCTGACCTCCAAAAGCACCCCTCACCCCACCCCCACACAAAAGTGGTGACATAGAATGGAGCTGATCCTCTTCTGGTTAAGTTTATTGGGCTATGCAGGCTCTTGTGACAGTGCTTTCTCCTCAAAATGTATTCTTACTTCTGCAGAAAGACACATGGCTAACACTCAAAGAGTAATCTCGTTTCTATATCCTAACTTGTGACCCGAACCCAATCTGAGCATTGTTTTGATGAAAGCATCTAGTGTAAATGTCCCTCGATGCACTTAGCTTATTGGTAAATAAAATGTTATGAGGGTAGGGATTCATTTTCAGTCACGAGTAAACTGCTCCTAACTGAGGTTTTACCCAAGAGACTTTAAGCTCTGTCCTCATTGAAAGCTTTTGTTATTTCAGGTGCAATTGCTGGTATAGTTGATCAGCCAATGCAGAACTTCCAGAAAACATCTGAGAGCCAGGCTACAGCAGGACATAAGGCCAAAGGTGTCATCTCAGGCGTGGGTAAAGGAATCATGGGGGTATTCACCAAACCCATTGGGGGAGCTGCAGAATTTGTGTCACAGACTGGCTATGGTGAGTAGGCCAAATGAGGCCTGACTAATCCATGTCCATTCCTCTTCAGGTTCTCTGAATCAAGCCTTTCCCATGGGTAAGGGTAAAATGGATAAAGTGGATAAATAATAGCTATCTTTTTTGTATCCCAGTGTTTATTTAAAGAGTATGACCACTGCCAATTAGTAACATCAGGGAGTAACTTCAGATCACATGCCGTTTAGTGCAATTAATTTTAATAAAAAAGTAACCAGTATGGCAACAGAGAAAATTACTTTTTCCTGTGATAAATTGGGGCAGAAAAACGATTAAGTCAGGAGGATATCTGTGCTTGTTGATTGTGGACACACTGATCTTTGGGAGTCATCTGCATTTCCCAGCTCTAGAGTTTCCTAGTCAATGGGAGCAAAGGTGCAGCTAAAACCCCTTTCCCCAAGCAGATACTGGCAGATGGGGGTTGGGAGGGAGGGGGAGCTGTGGCAGAGTGCCAGGAAATCTCCCCAAATGTGCCTGTGTATATGATGGTGTAAAAGGAGCACATCCCATGCTTATTTTCTGCACTCTTGGCAGAGCACATTAAAGTACCTTGCAGTAAACATGTGATTAGAATTACCTTTTTACTTAAAACTTGATGGTATCCTTTTAGCTATACAACAGGCAAGCTAGCTGGCATTTCAGACCGTAGGAGAGGCCACCCACTTGTCAGACAGCACATGCTCTGTCTACATCTGGCCAGGCAATCAAAAGGACACATTTCACTGTAGGCGTCCTATACCTCAGTTCTGACAAGACACAGCCTGATCAGGGCACATAGCCAGAGCATCCTTTGAGAGACCACACTGACAGCCATGCTTTTGCTCCCCTCTCTAGTCTCCTGTGGAAAACAGGCTCATTCACAGGAAACTGACAGTACAAATTGCTAGATCTTAGGTGGAAACAGTTAAACTCTCCCTTGTTTAATATGAAAAAAGTGTTCTCTTTGCTAGAAACTTGAATGGGGTACAAATTCTACTTCATAAAATGCCTGCACTGTCTCCCCAGGCTTCTCAGGCTCAGGAACTAGCCCTATATAAGAGCATCTCGGAGCAGGGCTTCACATGGCCTTTTTGCTTTCTTGTAAAACTTTTATTACCGCACTGAAGGTTTTACAAACCACTAACTCTTAGTCTAATGACTATCCCTCATTTATAAACATTTACAAGTCCTCAGAAAGCACACATGCTGTACCATCTTTGGATCTGGAGAGTCTCTTTGGAGACTTATGTGGCTGCTGCTGGGTGCCCTCATTTGGTACCAAGGAAAGCATGTAATAAACCAGAGGCCCCAAGAGCACTCATAAATGTATACAGAATCTTGTTTAACAGCTGGATTAACTCATTTAAATTTAAATACTATATCAAGGCAAACCATGTGCTTTTGTATGTAGCTGGTTTGGGTTTTGTTTTTAGCCACTCATTGGATATAGAAATATTAAACAGCACAGTCCAATAATGCTGACTTAAAACAGCCATGTTTTAAATGACCTATAAGACACTGTTCTATGACTAGTTCTCCCAGGAAACATTATGCTGCCTCTGGTTCTCAACCTTCCTAATGCGGCGACCCTTTAATACATACAATTCATGTTGTGGTGACCCCCAACCATAATTATTTTCATTTCTACTTTATAACTACTGTTGAGTTGTAATGTAAGTGTCTGTGTTTCCAATGGTCTTGGGTGACTCCTGTGAAAAGGGTCATTTGACCCCAGAGGGGTTGCGACCCACAGGTTGAAAAGCACTGCTTTAAGTACAGCCTAAGGCAGCACCAGCAGGCGTTCAGTGGCTGTCTGCACACTCACTTCTAAAGAGGTGACCCCCTTTTGAATCTGTAACATTTTATGGAGAGCGGTAAGATAACATCACTGCGGCATAGGAGTGCTTTCCAGAACAAGCAGTACAGCTTCTTTGCTTCTCTTACCACAGGGATTTTACACGGAGCTGGACTTTCTCAGCTTCCCAAACAACGGTACCAACCAAGAGATCTACAGGCTGACCAAGCTCCAAACAGCCATGTCAAATATGTCTGGTAAAACTCTTGAGCCACTTGCTCTATTTACATTTACACTGTTCGTTGATAGACCCTGGACATGTGTCCAAGGGACACTGAAGGAACAGCTGTTTTTGACACTAGCCTCTTGGGCAGTTTTGTGGAAATGCTGCTCTTTCCAGCTTAAAACTAGGTAGAGAACTCCGCTCCACAGACTGGTTGTAGGAGAGCCCACTGGCTGTGGGAGGCCAAGGCAGGATTGTCAGTTCAAGGCCAGCCTGGCAACCCAAGGAGAATAAACAAAATTATCCCATCTCCTTGGATTTCTTAAGGATCAAGATTCCCTGGGAAACGAGGGACTTCCTCTGGGGGCTTATTTCCAATGGGAAGAAAACAGCTAAATGAAGCATAGATTTGAAATCTCTTCAGAAGCCACTCTACTAATCAGAATCAGCCTGAGAACTGACAATTAACATTTCTTTAGCCAGCTATAGTAGACACAGAAGTACTGTAATATTAAGCTAAGTTAACAGTCCACTTTGCCCTTGGGAAGGGCTGTGTTTTTGGTTTTGGTTTGGTTTTTTTTATGTGTTGGGAGCAGGGCATGCTCTAGTCACTGAAAACGAGTGAAAGCTATTGTATGTGTTTCTCAGGCGTGGTTGTGACCTCACTTTCTTCTTTTTAAACAGGAAAATGCTTCAGTCTCTAGGTAGACCAGAAGTCCACATGGCCCTGGATGTGATTCTGGTGAGGGGCTCAGGCCAGGAGCATGAAGGGTGCTTGCTGCTAACATCAGAAGTGCTGTTTGTCGTAAGCATCAGTGAGGACACACAGCAACAGGCCTTTCCCATCACAGAGATCGACTGTGCACAGGACAGCAAGCAAAACAACCTGCTCACTGTGCAGCTCAAGCAGCCAAGAGTAGCCTGTGATGTAGAGGTACAGTTCAAAACACAGGATTACTGGGGCTAGTTTTCAGGGAGTCAAGATGTCAAGATGTAGCCTCATCCCTGGTCTTCGAGATCTAGGAGACCAGGAAGATCAGGAAGGACTGTGAAGGAGACAAGGTAGGCATTGCAGAAAGGGCTAGAAAGGTCCCACCTACCTGCGCATGTAAACCCTTTAGAGATGAGCCAAGTAGATGGTCGGAGGAACTCCCAGCCTCGGGCTGAGCTACAGTGTAAACTGAATAAGGCTAATATGACACAGCTGTTGTGAGATTGAGGAACTAGGGAAAAAATGGTAGTACAATAGTTTAAAAGGGAGTAGTGGGCAGAGTAAATAGCAGCTATTCCCAGCAACTGCACGTGAGGTCTTTAAACTGTGCACCATGGGGGTGGCTATAAGTGTCGGGGTGTAAAGACTGCTTCATCAATGAGGGGCATCACGTGCAAGTCAAGACAAGGGCAAGAGGCTTAATCTTTTGCAAACTGACAAGTGGTAGGGTTTTTGCCATTGTTTCCCCTTCCTTCTGTTCCTTTACCTATACCCAACCCAAGATTTAGGTACATCTCTCCTGCTTTATTCTGCAACTGTTTTTCCTTTTCCCATGAGGGTGTCACACATGACACTGCCCTGTAAGTAGGGATGCTACCTGGGAACAGCTTAGGTTTGGGGGGATGCACTCTAGATATGCAGTGTTTACAGAAGGGGCCCTGCCAGAGTAGCCCTGGCCTCCTCCACTCCAACTTACAAGAAGCAGATGCAACCAACTAGAAAACTCCTTTCTTCCTATGTTCCTCCCAGGTGATGGAATTACTGATTAAAAAAATTTTTAATTGTTTTTTCCATGAGATGGTGGTGGTCCTTACTGGACATTGAAGACTAACAACCAAGTTTACACAACAGAACCTGCCCAATTCCTTCTTTCATGATATTTCCCCTGATATGGGACCCTTTCTCCCTCACAACACTATTTGTGTAGAATTATCTGAGCAGATGGAAAGTAGCCAACCACAACATCTCCTAAGATCTCTCTTGCTTCTTGGACGGCTTTATTGGCACAACACTGCACTGCTGCTTTCAGTTGATGACTTTCTGGGAATAAACAGGGGTCAGATATCCAGGCTGACTTCATTAGATCTTCCAGAAATCTTCTGATCCAGTTGACAGTAAAGCAGCAGTGATCTGGCTACATGATTTGGCAAAAAACAAAAAAACAAAACAAAACAAAAAAAAAAAAAAAATGGCATTGTCTTCAAGTTCTTAGTCCAAGCTCTAAGCTCCAAGAAATATCTGTGACCAGTTGTTTTTTTTTTTTTGCCTTAAGTCAGCACATACATACTTCTACTATGCGATTCATTCATCTTTTACTGAAATCTAAGTCTTAACCTCATTTGCATTTGTTTGAGGGTAGCAGGGGAGCGGATTGAGACCTGTTGTTTTTGTGTTGATCCAAATCAGCATCTGTAGAAGCTGTGAGAGTTTAGACTATGAACTTACCAAGCTAAGAGATGGAAGCATCAAAACCTGATGATGTCCAGGAGTAAAGGAATGGCTGTTACAGAAGCCGAAACTCAGAGCCGTCCAAGACAACCATTAAACAAACTCACAGACCTGTCTTGTGCAGAGTAAATAAATGACCAGTGTATCAAGCGCCACTGTACTTCCTCAGTATTGCTTTGTTCTGTTCATACTGTCAACTCATAACTACTACCTAACCTGCCCCAATGAAGAAAACTGAAGCTGTAGGGCATTTCTGAAAGGCCTTCATTGAGAGCTGTGATGCAGGAGCGTATTTTCACTAAGAGGCAAGAGCTGTTGGAGGCACTGGTTTTCTCCAGTTGTCCTGCTCAGATCAGAACCTAACACAATCCAGACCCAAAGCCTGGTCAGAAAACCAAGAGAATTACTTCAAGCTCTGTAAAGGACCCTTTCGCCGTAGAGGCTAGAAACAGAACTCCTTTGAATTTTGGAAGGAATTAATTTGTAAATGACATCATTGAGCATACTCAATTATGGCAGGTTTTGGGGTTTTTTTGTTTTTGTTTTGTTTTTAGTCAGCATTGCTTTTCTTGGTTAAATGCAGTCATTTTTTAGGGATAATTGCTTAATATGCCTGGCACATTATTAAAATCCCCTATGAGAAGCTCAAAATGAGTCAGGAGGTCAATTTATTCCTTGGCCAGGTTCCTTTCACAACATGGGCTTTCCTGTGCTGCTGTTCAGAAGGCACAATTAAGATTTTTTGTATATGCAAAGCTCTCCAGATGAATTCTAGCCCCATCAAATGATATCAGAACTCTGGCCTTTGCCTGGTGGTGCCTGGTGACAGCAAATCTGTCAGTGACTCTTAGGGTTTTCCTTTTCTTTCTCAAGCTGAAAAATATAAGACCCAGACTATAGGACAATCCTTAAAGTACTCCCCTGACAGGCCTCTTTGCTATCTGTTTTCTGTAGCTTTTTACAACTTTTTATACTTCAGCTACATTTTGTTTTTTTTCTGGGCCCCATTTAATTTTTTTTTTCTTTTCTTCTTTTTAAACCTGAATATTGGCAAGGACTCAGAGTGAGTTGCGGTAATATAAAGACCAAAAAAAAAAAAAAAAGAGACAGAGGAAAAAAAAAAAAAAAACACTACAAAGTCAGTGGCTGCTGAATTCTACAGACCAGTGGCCAACTCTCCAATTCTCCACTTGATTTGCACACTAGATAGCTATGGGCCTTCAGGGTGGGAAGAATTTATAGACCTAAGTGCCTTTGATGGGTGCTTCCTCAGTCTCACTTAAGAACATAAGTAATATATCTATCTCAGTTCTCTTGAGTTCTACTGAAGATGAGCCAGACTTTTATGAACCATAAATGTAGTTTGCATCCTCCCTTTTTGCCATAAAAATTTCCCCTTCCTCTGCCCAGTTTTTCTATTTTTTCTGGCTTTCAATCCTAGTATTTATAAAAACAGAAAATGTTACAGTTCAAAAAGGTGATGGCGGGGGAGGGGGTGCTGTTTTTAAAGCTGGTCTGCCCAAAGCCGCTGGTTTGAATGAGGTCCTCTTGTCTGCTCTCTGTCAAATGCTGAGGCTCTGGGAAGCAGAGTAATTTTTATTTGGGATGCTGAGTTGGATACTGACCACATGTGAGCACAAGGTGTTCTTCTCCTTTGTCCCTTGGCTACTTGGTAAAAAGTATGACAGATGTGTTAATAGTGAATGATTAACTTTAAACACGGGAATTGTATGCAGTGAGCCGTTTATTCCAAGGAGGTTGTCTATAGTGTTGTGAAGACATGGTTACTTACATATGCTGACACTGTGCTGCATTGCTTCAGCTCAGAAGAATGACTAGCTTAGAATGGCTTAACTAGGAGACAGACATAGTGACAAGTACATCCTGAATAATTTTGTTGGCAACTAATTAAGGAACCCTTTGTTTTTGGAACCCAGATGGATGGTGCCCGGGAGAGACTGTCGGAGCAGCAGTTTAACAGGCTTGTGGACTACATTGCAAAAACATCGTGCCACCTGGCCCCCAGCTGCTCTTCCATGCAGACAGCATGCTCTGTGGTAGCTGTGGAGCCTCCCCCTGCCACTGTGAAAACATACCATTATTTGGCTGACCCACATTTTGCTCAGGTCTTCGTTAGTAAATTTACCATGGTAAAGAACAAAGCGCTGAGGAAAGGTTTCCCCTGAGCCCCCTTTAAGGTAGGTGTCTGATTTTTGCCGTGCAACAGAGTTGTTTCTAACACTCAACACGGACACAAGGCCGACACTTGTAAAGTTACGGTGCAAAAAGACAAATCCAACCAAAAATCCCAAATGGGAGAAAGACAATGATCAGCAGAATCCTATATATGTTGTATTTTTCACATACATAGAAAACTTTTTCTCTATGCCCTTTGCAGAAGTTTTCACTGTTATTTCAATCTATTAATGCTCTGCTGTATAGTAAAATGTAGACAGGCTCTAGAATACACACCCAGAAATTAAACTCCACCACCTCTATACTTCTTTGTTGTTTTACTTGCTAAATTTTTCACTTAACTACAATACCATTCATTCTTTTAGTAAAAACAATGTATATTCCCCTCAAAGCCTGCATTGTGCTAATCTATAAAACAGATTTTTAACTGCTCAGGTATATTTTGGAAAATTTGTTTTACTAAGCTAAAAAGTACCATTTTATGTCTTCCAACAAGAACAAAACATAATGCTTATAAGTTTGTTTGGGGGTGAGTTAAGAATGCCAACAACGACATCAGTCCAGATAGTTTTCTCTGCTGAATTTACTTGATAAAGCATGGAGATAATTCCTAATATCTGCTAAGTATTAACTAACATCTAGAAAAGGCAAGATCTGTAATCACCCGCTATGTTATGGTCTCACAGGCAAATCATTCATGCATAGACCTATAACTTGTTGCCTTTAACTGAAGGGTGACAGTAAATAAGACAGTGCCATTTCAAAGGCCACTGACCTTCAACTCTGTTGAGATCACACATCTCTACTACAGCACTATTACTGAAGAACAAGTCATTCGTGGAAAACTAAAGCCAAATATGAAAACCATCTCTGTAATTAGTCTTATTACTCATTTAGGAAAGTAACATTTTTGTCAACCTCAAGAATAATTATTAAGAATGTAAATATGTACTGATTCTTGTATGGCGTATGGTAATTTTACATCTTGCTAGGGATTATGATATAAATAATAAAAAAGATATTCTTGAATTACTTACTGACCATGTGTTTTGAGTGTTTACTTTGCAGGTTTTCACTGATAACTTTTGTTTGTTTGTTTGTTTGTTTTGTATTGTTTTCCAAGACAGAAAACAGTTTCTCTGTGTTAACAGCCCTAGCTGTCCTGGAACTTATTCTGTAAACCAGGCTGGCTTTGAACTCAGAGATCCACCTGCCTCTCCCTCCCGCAAGTGCTAGGATTAAAGGCGTGTGCCACTAAGCACAGCTTTTTTTATTTTCTGGTTTCTTATTTTAATATAGCTAAACTCACGGAGTCTTATACAAGTTAAACAGACTAAGAATAACTGCAGATCAAATTTGCTTTTTAATTTTATATACTGGATACATCACAGTAATAAAGCTCTTACCCAGGATGCACAAGGCCCTGGGTTCAATGTCTGTAACACCAAAAGAAAAAAAGAAAACACTGGGTTTGCATAAAATAAAAGTGACTATAAGACATTACTCAGTACTAGTTAAATGTTTGGTTTTGTTTTGTTTTTTCTGGATTAGACACATATTCCCATTCCTCATACATATTGTTTGCTCATTAATAAAAGCAATTATTCTAACAGCATGTCAATTACCTATTCTTTGTGGTGACAGCAATACTACCAAAGAGTGGAAGGACAGATTTTCTTTAAAGAGTTGGCATCTCACCGTGTGTTCCAGGCTGACTAGAACTCAGTATGCCTCCAACTCAGGGTTCACAGAGACCAACCTACCTCTGCCTCCTGCAAAGACAGATTTTACTGATAGGAATGGAACACCAAAACCAGGAGTACAGCTATTTGTTATGTACTCCAGGAGACCAAAGCTGAGGAAGGAGTTGCCTTTATAATATTCACCTAGAGTCATAAGAATGATAGATGTCAGTTTTTTGAGGCCCTCAATTAATAATAATAACCAAGCAAAGACTTATTGTCCATATAATTATTTATTGAGAGAAACTACTCCGTAGCCCATATAGTCAAGTTTCATAGTTCAGGAACCCAAGTCGGGGAGGAACTTCTACGGAGCGCAATCCAAAGAATTCTATGGAGAGAAACACAATGGCTCTGTTAATAATGAACGGTCTCTATTAATGCCATCCATGAAGTCTATCTATTATCTATTCCCACTGCTGATCACTCAACTCCACCAAGTTCTGCAGCTAGCTTCCATTCTGGGCAGACCATAACTTACTCTTATTTCTTGCTTTTGTCTTAGCAGCATTCTGGTTCCTCTGGCATCTGCGTGTTGCTCTCTACCTTATTAATTTTCAATAATGTTTTTATGTCTCTTGCTCTCATTGCTAAAATAGCTTACTGGTCCATGGTATGATATGAATAATTCTTACTAATTTTTCAACCAATTGTTGGGGGGGGGTTGTTGTTGTTGTTGTTATTATTATTATTATGATAAATCAGCAGCAATACTCTGGATACTTATTCAAACAACCACAGGTGCATGCATTAAGAATGACCCCCAAAGGCTCATTCATTACGGAATAGCACTACTTGAGAGGCATTAGGTGTGGCCTTCTTGGAGGAAGTGTCACTGGAAAGAAGGCTTTGGGGGCTCAGAAGCCCAAGCCAAGTGCCTAGTGGCACTCTTTTCTTCCTTGTGCCTGCCAGTCCGGCAGTCAGCTACTTCTCCAGCATCATGTCTGCCTGCATGCTGCTCTGATGACAATGGACCAATAAAGCTCCTAAAACTGTAAGCAAGCCCCAATTAAATGCTTTTCTTTTACGAGTTGCTGTGGTCATGGTGTCTCTTCACTGCAATAGAACATTGATTAAAACAGCACCTATCTTCACTTTGGATAATAACTAGAAATAAAAATAAAATAAGAATCAAGTCTTCTATTAGGCAAAGTTAATTCCCTTGACAGTGTCTAAAAAAGAAAAAGTGTCCTAGGCCTTTTCCCCACCTCAGATCTTGGAAAAGGTACACAGTTGATAGACTCATTAAAGAGCACTATATATTATCCACATCACAAACTTATTTTACAGAACACTGAAGTAGAGAATTTTTATTGAAATAGTCTTTTGCCCATGTTAAGCCTGAATGAATGCAATTAAACACAAACATACAACTCCAAAGTGTGAACAGTGGTACTGACAACAACCCTTCCGACAGACAAACAAGAAAAGCCAGTAAAGCATTCATAGATACCTGTAACAGATGTCTTTATCAGAGTAATGTTCTCAAATGTCAACCTAGCAATTGATAATTCCAAATAATTCTGAACATGTGTATGTCAGCAAGATAGCATACCACAAAACCGAATAAACAATACAGGAACCAAAATAACTGAGAGCAGAGCCCCTGGGTAAGCTACAGGAACACCTAAGCAACAGAAAACCCCACCCAACAGCAACATTTTAGTTCGTATTTGCCTCAGTACCTCCACTGCACAGTGCAGTGTACAGGGGATGGCCCAGTTGTTGGTTCCTCTCTCTATGTGGCCAGTCAAGAGTGGTAGCTACTGGAAATACCATACTTGTCTGAAGACTGTCCAAGGATCTGGTTTGGTCTTGCCTGCCTGACTGATAGCAACAGTGCTTTAGTACTGTAAACAAAGCAATGGTGTCATGCAGGAGGATTATACACCTCTAGGCACCCATGGCTCAGAGATTTCGAGCAGAGCAAGATACTAGAACAGCTAAGGCTCCAAGCATAAACAGGAATAAAACTCAAAAGTTAAGGAAAATTTCCAAGTAGCTATATATACTGGTAAACTGGAAGCAAAGCCCAGACAAGTTTGCAGACAAGGAGGAGCCTGAGCCTGTAGGCCACAATGCTAATGAATAGAGGTCTCCCTTCACAAGCCTGCCTACAAATAGTGGGAGAGATTTTTTTTCCAAATACCAAAATTTCAACAAAAAGATCACAAGGCAAATTAACAGAGAAGCAGAGCCCCTTACAAACACCAAAATTGATCTCCATGAACAAGACACAAAAGGAAAGAAAGAAGAAAATCTGACCTTTGGTTTTCTTTGGTTTAAAAGTAACTTTCTTAAATATATTCAGTGAGCAAAAATATATGGAGAGTCAAATAAAAAAAACTCAGAAAAAAAATATAAGAAGAAAATGAAAATAAGAATACACTGACTGAACTGGTGGGGGTATCAGTAAAGTTTCAAAAGCATACTCCAGCTGGCCCAAAGATACAACCAGCAAATCTCAAGACAGGTCATTTCAAATTACCAAGTCAAAAGTAGAACACAAAAAGAACAGTATAGCTTATAAAATATCAAGTGGGGCCACATATACATTATGGAATCACGAAAGAGAGAAAGGGACGAAGAACTTAAAGAAGAAATAAATTGCAACTAGAATAAGCCTAGAGACTATACCTGTAAGCCAACACAGTCTTCAAGCTGTCAAAACCAAAGGCAAATAGAGAATCTTGAAAGTGAAAATAAATATATCAAAGTAACTCATCATGTATGGGGACCCACAACAGCCTTTTCCACAGAAACTCTTCAAAGCCAGACTGCTCGAAGCTATATTTAAGGTTCTGTCAGCTGTATATACATTGTGTAATTCCAGCACGGTGAGTTCAAAGCCAGATTGGGCTACAAAGTGAGAAAAACCCCAGTAAAATTAGAATACTATATCTGCCAAAACTGTCCTTCAAAAAGAAGTGAGACATTTCTCACTAAGCAAACACAAGAGTTCTTTAAACTGAAATGAAAAGGACCCTAGACATTAACTTCAATACACAAAGACATATTAAAAACAAAAACATTGAGAAACTATAAATCTGCTAATGACTATACCAATAAATAAAAACAAGTCATTTATGGCATCAGTAACAAAGGGGAGGCAGTATAAGGTAGTATTTTTGTGATGTAATTTATATTTAAGTTTACAGCAGATTGGTACAGCTGTTCTGTTTCATATAACAGAACCAACAAAGAAAATACTAATTTATATAAAAGAAAATAAACAACTGAAACTTCTGTTCCTCATAGGCATATGCATGCATACAAGCAAGAGACCTTCCTAATTATCAATTTAAAAAAAACATAGAAGGGTTTAAAAAAAAAAAAAAAAAGGAAACATACCAAGAAGGAAAAAAGGTAAATAATATCTTTCTATAGTAACAACTGACTTCTAAGTACATAAATCTCCAACCAAATTATATTTAAGCTCTTAGAAAGTGAAAAAAGGAAAAGGTATTCCATGAGTAGTAACTAAGTGGCTACCCTAATATCAGACAAAACCAGTTTTAAAAAAATGCAAGAAAGAACGTTATGGTAAATGGGGCTGTTACCAAGGAAAGCCAAAATACCTGTGCCATACATTAGGAACCAAAATGTGAAGTAAACAAAAAGAGAAAAAGGAGAAATAGCTTAACAGTAAGTAGTAGAGGACTTATTCCACTTAACACTAGACAGAAGATGAGGAACAAGAAGGCTTAACAGTAGAGATGAACTGTTATCTCAGTAACAAATGAGGAGGCAAAGCAAGCCTTGACAAATCTTGAGGCTTAAATATTTTCTAATCACACTGGCTAAACTAGAAAATACAAAACACAATAAATTTAAAACTCTAGAACCAATGGCTCAATAAGGAAGTCACAAGAAGTTAAAAATTCAAATGTACAACCTAATAACATACAGCTTGAGGAATTTAAAGAGTATCCAGCCAGGTATGGTGGCATGCGCCTGTGATCCCAGCACCATGGGATGCAGAGTCTGGTGGATTTCTGTGAGTTCAAGGCCAGCCTGGTCTGCAGAGCAAATCCAGGACACCCAAGGCTACACAGAGAAATCTGTCTCAAAAAAAAGAAAAGAAAAGAAAAGAAAAGAAAAGAAAGAAAGAAAGAAAGAAAGAAAGAAAGAAAGAAAGAAAGAAAGAAAGAAAGAAAGAAA
>NW_026585644.1:61253159-61288688 GCF_907164565.1 Psammomys obesus
AAAGAAAGAAAGAAAGAAAGAAAGAAAGAAAGAAAGAAAGAAAGAAAAGAAAAGAAAAAAATGGTGGTGGGGGGCGGAGGATGGCAGGGAAAGAAAGAGAAGATCTAGTGAAGCTATCAAAGGAAGGAAACTGTTAAACAAAATGATGAAACAATAAAGAAAATAATTGGTACAAATCTTTAGTTAAATGGGAAGAGAAGAGACAAAGCTCAGCTGAGAACAAAAAGTAACCCTGTAACATAGGTAGGGAAAGAGACTAGAAGACTTGGCAGCATGGCGTCAAAAAACAGCAGGCACCTAGGCAGCAGTTAGGAAATGAGTAATCACCAACCCTTCCCAAGTTCTTCCAAAACAGATGAGGGAAAAAATGTCCACACTGACTCTCTAAGTGCAGCACTACCCTGATACCTAACTAGGCAGACATTAAAGAGCTTGAATCCAAAGAGCAAGGCAAAAATCCTCAACACTAAGAAGACAAATTAACTACCCATTAAAAGGACATGAAGCCCAAGAGTCTAATTTCTGGAATGCAAGTGATTCTATACATAGAATAATATAACATAAACAGAAAAGAATTGCACAATCATTTCAATACAGGTAGAAAAACACCTTTTTCATGATTTAAAGAAAGAAAGAAGAGAGAAAGAAAGAAAAAGAGAGAGAGAGAAAGAAAGAAAGAAAGAAAGAAAGAAAGAAAGAAAGAAAGAAAGAAAGAAAGAAAGAAAGAAAAAGAAAGAAAGAAAGAAAGAACTAAACCAATAAACTAGGGCCAGACAGATGGCTCCACAGTTGCAAGCACTGGCTGCTCTTCCAAAAGACCCAGAGTTCAATTTCTACCATCAATGACTGCTCAAAGCCATCTGAAACTCCAGTTCCAGGTGATCTGACATCCTCCTCTTGCCTCTTCAGGCACCAACAGGCAATTAAGTGGTCCACAGACATACATGAAGACAAAGACCCATATACATTATTTATATATAGATTTACACATACACACATAGGAGTTTTGTTTTTAGTTTGGTAGGAGTGATGAAATAGACCTCTGTGTAGTCCTAGTGGTCTGGGAACTTGCTATGTAGATGAAACTGGTTTCAAAATTCAGACATCTGCCTCCTAAAAAGTGCTGGGATTAAAAACATGTGCCCAGTTATCAATTTTCTAAAATGTAAAGACAGACTAGGTGTACTAGTACAATGTATCACAATACACTTCTAGTTATAGCTGCTAACTTGCAACTTGATGAAAAACTGAACGTTTTCTTCAGAATCAGCAAAGAGGGAAAAATGACCAGGCTCAGAACACACTTGTAATCCCAGCACTGAGGGAAGCAGAGGCAGGAGGATCTCTGTGAATTCAAGGCCAGCCTGGTCTACAAAGAGAGTCCAGGACAGCCAAGGCTATACACACACACACACACACACACACATAAAAATAAATTTTAAAAAAAACCCTTGTCTCGAAGAAAAAAAAAAAAAAGTAAAGATGTCAATTCTTGCTACTTCTATTCAACACAGTACTAAAAGTTCTAGTCAGAAAAAAATTAGAAAAAGAAAATACACCCAGAAAGGAAGTAAACTCTGTCACTCTAAGTAACATTTTATACGTAGAAAATTCTAATAACACAAAGAAACACACAGGTTACAATGAGTTTTGCAAAATTGCAGGGCATTAAAATCAAAACACAGTAATAAAAGAAAATGAAAATAATCTATGACATCCACAAAGGGGTCATGACCCACTATAGCTAAGGGGCTCCAAAATGGTGGCAACCAGTACACACAGTATCTGAGGGGAAGAGGATCTGAAACTCCAAAACTGGTGAGTGGATGGACAGCTGAAGCCAGAGCACTGACTTTGAGGCTTACCAGGCTAGAGGGAACAACCAGTGGGACAGATTGGATCCAGGCCCCCTGTGAAAGTCAACACCAGATAGGCTAGACCACAAAAGAAACTCCTCACATCACATAACAGTCAAAACACTAAATCTACAGAAAAATATTAAAAGCAGGAAGGTAAAAAGGCCAAGTAACATATAAAGGCAGACATATCAGAATGACACCTGACATCTCAACAAAAACTATGAAAGCCAGATGTGCCTAGGCAGATATCTTGCACACTCTAAGAGAACACAGACGCCAACCCACACAAAATTTTCAATCAACATAGATGGAGAAAACAAAGTATTCCATGACAAAAATAAATTTAAGCAACATCTACACAGTAACCCAGCCCTACAGAATATACTAGAAGGAACACCCCAATCTATTGAAATCAACTACACCCAAGAAAACACAGGATATAGATAACTTCACAACAACAAAAATCAAAAGAAAAGCACACAAACACTATCACCACCAACTCGACAATACAAGGAACTAACAAACATTCATTGGTCATTATTATCTATCAACATCAATGGACTCAATAAATGTCTCCAATAAAGACACAGACTAACAGAATGGGTGTGGAAAGATGATCCAACATTCTGCTGCCTCCAAGAAACACAACCCTGCAACACAGGCACTACTGCGGAGTAAAGGGCTGGAAAAAGGTTTTTCAAGCAAATGGACCCAGAAAACAAGCTAGAGAGTAGCCTTCCTAATCAAATAGACTTTCAACCAAAATTAATCAAAAGAGATGGAGAGAGACACTTCATTCTCAAAGGAAAAATCCACCAGGAGGACATCACAATCCTGAACATCTATGCCCCAAATACAAGAGCACCCGCAATCATAAATGAAACATGAAAGAGTAAATCACACATCGATCCCAACACCTTAATAGTGGGAGACTTCAACAGTACAATCATCTAGACAGAAGCTAAATAGGGAAATAATGACACTTACAGAGGTACTAAATCAAATGGACATAATAGATGTCTACAGAACTTTTCACCCAAAGAGTATATCATCTTCTCAGCACCTCACGGAACTTTCTCCAAAACTGACCATATAGTCGGGCACAAAGCAAGCCTCAGCAGATACAAGATTGATAAAATCCTTGGTATCCTATCAGACCACCATGGACTAAAACCAGAACTCAGCAACAACAGAAATAACAAAAAGCCTACACACGCATAGAAACTAAACAACCCTCTACTCAATATATAAACAGAACACAAAATATAAACAGAAGGAACACTGCTAAACTCATTCTATGAGGCCACAGTCACCTAGATACCTAAACCACACAAAGACGAAACAAAAAAAAAAAAAAAAAAAAAGAGAACTTCAGACCTATCTCTCTTATGAACACTGACGCAAAAATACTTGATAAAATACTCACAAACCAAATCCAAGAACACCATGACCAAGTAGGCTGGGTCAGGAAACAAAAAAGAAATTACAGACTTCCTAAAATTCAATGAAAAAGAAGGCACAACTTAACCAAATGAGGGGACACAATAAAAGCAGTGCTAAGAGGCTCTAAGTGCCTTCAGGAAGAAGTTTGAAACATCTCGTACAAGCAACTTAACAGCACACCTGAAAGCACTAGAAATAAAAGAAGCAGACACACCCAAGAAGAGGAGAGAGTTGGAAATAAACTCAGGGCAGATATCAATAAATTAGAAACAATTCAAAGAATCAACGAAACCAAGAGCTGGTTCTTTGAGAAAATCAACAAGATAAACTAACTAAACAGCAGAGAGAACTATCCAAATCAGCAAAATCAGAAATGAAAAGTGGAAAATAACAACGAGGAAATCCAAATAATCACTGTCTTACTTCAAAAGCCTATATGCCACAAAATTTGAAAATCTAAAATGAAATGGACAATTTTCTTGATAGATTCCATTTACCAAAGTTAAATCAAAATCAGGTAACTAGATTAAATAATCCTATATCCCCCAAGGAATTAGAAGCAGTCATCAAAAGTCTCCCATCCAAAAACAGCCCAGGGCCAGATGGTTTCAGCACAGAATTCTACCAGACATTCAAAGAAGAGCTAACTCTAATACTCTTCAAACTATTCCACAAAATATAAACAGAAGGAACATTACCAAACTCATTCTATGAGGCCACAGTCACCTGGATAACTAAACCACACAAAGACCAAAAAAAAAAAAAAAAAGCACTTCAGTCCTATCTTTCTTACGAACACTGATGCAAAAATACTAGATAAAATACTCGCAAACCAAATCCAAGAACACCATAACCAAGTAGGCTTCATCCCAGGCATGCAGAGGTGGTTCAATATATGGATACCATCAAGGTAATCCACCATACAAACAAACTGAAGGAAAAAGAAAAAAAAAAAGAAAAAAAACACATGATCATCTCCTTAGATGCTGAAAAAGCATTTGACAAAATCAAACACCCATTCATGTTTAAAGTCACAGTAAAGGCAATATAAAGCAAGCCTACAGCAAACACCAAACTAAATGGAGAGAAACTTAAATCAATCCCACTGAACTCAGGGACAAGACAAGGCTGCCCACTCTCTCCGTATCTCTTCAACATAGTACTTGAGAGTAATAAGACAACTAAAGGAGATCAAGGGAATACAAATCAGAAAAGGAAGAGGTCAAAGTGTCACCATCCACAGATGATATAGTATACATAAGTGACCCCCAAAATTCTACCAGAAAACTCCTACAGCTGAAAAACAACTTCAGCAAAGCAGCTGGATACAAAATTAACTCAAAAAAAAAAAAAAATTAGTAGCCCTCCTGTATACAAAATACAAAAGGGCTGAAAAAGAAATTAGGGAAACAACACCCTTCACAATAGCCACAAATAACAAAGTACCATCGTGTGACTCTAACCAAGCATGTAAAAGACTTGTTTGAAAAACTTCAAGTCTCTGAAGAAAGAAAGAGAAGAAGATACCAGAAGATGGAAAGATCTCATGCTCATGGATTGGTAGGATTAACAGTGAAAATGACCATCCTACCAAAAGCAATCTACAGATTCAATGCAATTCCCATCAAAATACCAACACAATTCTTTACAGAACTTGAAAGAACAATTCTCAGTTTCATATGGAAAAACAAAAACCCAGAATACCTAAAACAATCCTGTACAGTAACAAATCTTCTGGAGATATCTCCATCTCTGATCTCAAGCTGTACTTTAGAGCAACAGTAATAAAAACTGCATGGTACTGGCATAGAAACAGACTGGTAGATCAATGGAATTGAATAATGAACCAGAAATAAACCCACTTATGGACACGATTTATTTATTTATTTGTTTGTTTATTTATTTATTTATTTATTTATTTATTTATTTATTTATTTATTTATTTTTACAAAGAAGCCAAAGCCAAACAATGGAAAAAAGATAGCATCTTCAACAAATGGTGCTGGTCTAACTAGATGTCTACATGCAGAAAAATGCCTATAGACCCATATTTATCACCCTGTACAAAGTTAAAAAGTCCAAGCGGATCAAAGACCTCAATATAAAACCAGATAAACTAAACCTGTTAGAGCCTGAAACTCATTGGCACAGGAGAAAACTTCCTGAACACAGACTCTAATATCATCAATCAATAAATGGGACCTCATGAAACTGAAAAGCTTCTGTAAAGCAAAGGACACCATCAACAGAACAAAACTACAGCCTACAGACTGGGAATATATAAAGAACTTGATCAAGAAGTTAAACAGCAACAAATCAAGAAATACAATTTAAAAAATGGGGTACAGAGCTAAGCAGAGAGAATTCTCAACAGAGGAATATCAAATGGGAGAGAAACACTTAAACAAATGCTCAACATCCTTAGCTATCGGGGAAATGCAAATCAAAATGACCGTGAGATTTCACCTTACACCCATCAGAATGGCTAAGATCAAAAATTCAAGTGACAGCACATGTTGGAAAGGATGTGAAGAAAGGGGAACCCTCCTCCACTCCTGGTGGGAATGTAAACTTGTACAACCACTTTAGAAATCAATCTGGCGCTTTCTCAGACAATAAGCAATAGTGCTACCTCAAGATCCAGCTATACCACTCCTAGGCATATATCTGAAAGATGCTAAACCATACAACAAGGGTATCTGCTCAACCATGTTTGTAAGCAGCTTTATTCATAATAGCCAGAATCTGGAAACAACCTAGATGTCCCTCAGTGGAGGAATGGATATAGAAATTATGGTATATTTACAAAATGGATACAGAAACTGTGGTGCATTTACACAATGGAATACTACTCAGTAATTAAAAACAAGGAAATCATGCAATTTGCATGCAAATGGTGGGAACTAGAAAAGATCATCTTGAGTAAAGTATCCCAGAAGCAGAAAGACTCACATGGTATGTACTCACATATAAGTGGATATTAGCCATATAATATAGGATAAACATACTATATTCCTAAAGAAGCTAAACAACAAGGAGGACTCTAGGGAAGATGCTGAAACTTCACTGAGAAGGAAAAGGATAGGATCCTTTCACAGGGGTCTCTGAGACATACTGCAACCAAGGACCATGCATGGAGAGGACCTAGAACCCCTGCTCAGAAGAAGCCCGTAAGCTTGCTTAGTTTCCAAGTGGGTTGTCTAGTCAGGGGAGCAGGGGCTGTGTCTGGCATGAACTCAGTGGTACCTGATCACCTCCCCCTGGGGGATGCAGCCTTGCCAGGACACAGAGGAAGATGAAGCAGCCAGTCCTAATGAGACCTGATAGGCTAGAGTCAGATAGAAGGGGAGGAGGGCCTTCCCTATCAGTGGACTAGGGGAGGGGCATAGAGGATGAAGGGGGGGCATTAGATTGGGAGGAAGGGAAGGAGGGGGCTATGGCTGGGATACAAAATTAATAAATTGTAATAAACAATAAATAAATTGAAAAAAATAAAAGCAGCATAGCACAATTATGGCACGCAGTTCCTACAGTACACACAATCTCTAGTACCAACAAAATTTTTTTTTAAATCAAAGACATAAAAAGCATTAAGTACACAAAACATAAGACTCTTGAAAGGAAGTGTTTAAAATAATGGAAATCCAGTGATTCTGGGATCTGACACCAAAGCCCATTCATGAAAATGAAAATAGGAAATAACTCCTCTAAATAAGATTTAAAAGTAGTAAGCAGGGGCTGGAGAGATGGCTCAGTGGTTAAGAGCATTGTCTACTCTTCCAAATGGAACCAGGTTCAATTCCCAGCACCCACGTGGCAGCTCACACTGTCTGTAATGCAAATTCCAAGGGATCCTATACCTTCACACTAACACACATAAAATAAAAATTAAGTAATTTTTTAAATAAGTAATAAGCAGAATTGAATAAAAGAAACTCAATAGAGCTGGACAAGCAGTTAAAGCACAATAATAGAAATGCCAGATAGAATTGGTGGCTCACTTGCAATTACAACCCCCAGAGTAACCTGGTTGGGCAGACTAGCCTCATCAGAGGGATCGGGGTTCAAATGAGTACTCTGAATATTAACCTTGGACCTCCACATACATACATACATGCCCATACAAATTCAAACAGGCACGCAGACACACACCCTACATACATATACATGAATGGAGAAAAAAAATCCCCGTTATGTCCAGAATACAAATGGCCAGTAAGTACAAGCAACACTCATAAGTACATATCATTAGGGAAGCTCAAATCAAAACCACCATAAGGTATCTCAACCCTATTTAATGTATGTAAGAGCCTGGTGCAGTGGCGCACGCCTGGAATCCCAGCACTCTGGGAGGCAGAGGCAGGCAGATTTCTGAGTTCCAGGCCAGCTAGGTCTACAAAGTGTGTCCAAAACAGCCAAGGCTATAGAAAAACCCATCTCAAAAAACAAACAAACAAAAAATGGAATTTAAGACACCAGGTGTAGCTAAATATGCAGAGAGTGAAGGCCTTGAGCACTGTGGGAGTGTGAAATATTATGACCACTGAAGAGAACAGTGCTAACTAAAAATACAATATCATATGATCTACCAACCCCAGCAACTGAGAGGCAAAGGCAATTCTACTAACAAACAGGTAAACAGAATTAGTATATACAAAAAAAGACAGGCATGATGGCACACATCTGTAATCCCAGGAAATAATTCATATCCAGGCTCCACAACTTGGCGAGGCCATTTCTCAAAAATAAAACACACACACAGGCACACACATATATATACATACAGGATAGGATGTAGCCAGATCGTTAATGATAGAATGCTGGCCACGAATCCATAATGCTTACTGGTTCAATTCCCAATAACAACACACAATGGAGTATTTTCAGCCTTAAAAAAGAGGGAATTTCCGACAACATGATAAAACTCTATGCTAACTAAAATAAGCCAGTCACAAAATGACAAATAAGAAAAGCAAGATGGCTTGACAGGTAAAGGCACTTGCTACCGAAGTCTGCCAGTCTTAAGTCTGATCCCTGGAACCCATATACCAGGTGGAAAGGGAAGCAACTCCAAAGTTGTTAGAATTTAAAAAAGAGAGAGAGAGGAAGAATCAACTGCACAGAAGGACAAATAATGTGGTCCGATTCAGACAGAGTAAACACTAATTGTTGGGGTCTGGGAAAAGGGCATGAGGCACTTTCCAAGACAGTTAATTTTTTAAGAACTTATGATTACTGAATTGTAGTACAGCTAAAATGGTTAAGAATATTTGTATTTTACTAGTTAAAACTATTTTTTAGACATAACAAGTAACTGTATTACCTTTGCATTCTGAAATCACTTCACACTCTGAAAGATACCAGCCTTCCTCATCTCTTCAAAATCTTTCATGGAATCATAATTTCTGTAGAAATCTGCATATGCCTTCTTTCTTCGTTCAGCCACGCCAAACTAAAAAGCAACACAACCCATTACCATACTTATTTGTCAGGTTGTTAGAGATAACTAAAAACAAACCAACAACATATCTGTGTTCACTCTTTGCTGAACCCTCTATTTCCTAAGATGGGGGGCGGGGGATGACACAATGAAAGGAATAACTATACAAAGAAGCTTCCTACTTCCCTAGTGACAGATTACTCCTATTCTTGGGTAAGGTTGTGTGTCCATATTTGTATGTATTTGGTACAAAAACTGTAAAGTTAAAAGATATTGCCGAGTGCAGTAGCATTAGGGAGACAGAAGCAGGTGGATCTCTGTGAGTTCAAGGCTAGTCTGGTCTAGAAAGCAAGTCTAGGATAGTCAAGGGTATACACAGAGAAACCCTATCTCGAAAAATAAAAACCAACAAACAAAATATTTTATGGGGCTGAAGAGATGGCTCAAAGGTTAAGAGCACTTCTGCTGGCTGCTCTTCCAGAGGTCCTAAGTTCAATTCCCAGCAACCACATGGTGGCTCATAACCACCTATAATGAGATCTTGTACCCTCTTCTGGCATGTAGGCAGGATTCTGTATGCATAATAAATTAATAAATAAATCTTTTAAAAAGATATTACAAAATAAATGAATAGCTTTCCTTCTAGCAAACCGTAAATATTGCTAGTTAAAACATGGTAACATATCCTGGCTCAACTTGAGCAGAATGCAAATTTTAAAGAACCCTAAAACAGATTTTTAAAGATACAACAAAGGCCAAGTATAGGGATTTATCAACAAGAACCGAATCATTTTGCAAATGAGAATGGAATCCAAAAACAATGGCTGATTACTTCAAAGGAAGGCCTTTAATAACACTGCTAACACTTCAGCATCAAAGAAGAAAAAGATCAGGAAAAGGTGTGTTTATTTGGCTTTTGTCTTGCATACAGAACAGTCAGTACAGAAAGAAGGAATGGCATTTTAAAGACCAGCTGGAGCTATGGCAACTTATCAAAGGCTAAGCAACAGCCATGGCTGGCTTTTGGTGATCCCAATCCACATTTGGGGTATGGCAAAGATCAGTCTCCACAAAACACTGCTTAGTGTATCTTGCCAAATACAGTGTCACCTGCACATAAAACACAGTACAATTGCAGGTACCCAGCCACATCAGGGAGGGTGCTACATAAACGTGCAGAACTGTGCTACCTAATGAGTAATACGGTAAGCACCAGTAAAATTTAATGCTCCTCCTATTTGACCCCCCAATTTCTTCTAACAAGAGAACAAGAGGAAGCCTCCTCAGTGCCACTCTCTGAAAGAAGTCTGCTGAAGCTCCTCACTGTATGTAATGATCAAGTTAGTATCTACATGAAAGGGCTAAGGATGTCCAGATAGCTGGTGTTTTGTGATGCTGGTTTTGGAAGAAACTGGACTAATAATGACCTACTCTCCACGATGTAAACAGAGACCATGCTATGCTGTGCGCAGAAGGCACAAATACAACAGAAAGATTAACAAAAGACAAATTTTCATTCTTTTTGAACTAGGGACATCTATCTTCTTTTCCCCACAGACAATAAAACTTCTAGACTTCCAACTCTGGGACTTAAACTAGAATACCCCATTTACCCCAAGCTTTTGTATTAGGTAGCAGACCATCCGTTTCCCTTGGTGCTCAGATTTGGAACCATCAGGTTTCTTGGTCATCAATTCCAATCATTACCTTGACACACCTGGGAGGAAGAACCTATGGACATGTCTTCACGGCATTTTTTTTAACTGCTAATTGATGAAGGGGGTGCCTAGCCCACTAAGGGCAGTGCCATCCCTTGGCAGATGGTCTTGGGTTATATAATGTAGCTGAGCAAGTCAAAGAAGCCAGTAAGCAGCATTCCTCCTTGGTTTCATTATGGACTATAATCTGTAACTAAATAAACCCTTTCTCCCTCAAGTTGCTTTTCATCATGGTATTTATCAATCACAGCAACAGAGAGCAAACTAGGACAATTCTAAAAATTTTAGATGCCATGTGGTGGGACTTCAGCCCAATAAACTCATGAGCCAAGTCATGGGATAAATCTTGTTATCTTAGGCAGGCATGGTGGTGCAAACCTTTAATCATAGGGCTCAGGCAGAGGCAGGTGGATCTCTGTGAGCTGGAAGTCAGGGTGGTCCACAGCCAGGGCTGTTACATAGAGAAGCCCTGTCTCAATTCCACCCCTCAAAAAAATTATTGGGTGTTTTTGAACCCTGAAGGGGTGTGCGTAACTGTACATGTACACAGCATGCTGGGACTGTTTCTTTGGAGGACCATAGCATACTAGACAAGCCAACCAGCACTGATTTGTTAGGACAAGGACGAGTGACTTCATTAACCTAACTTGAGAGCCAGAAAGAAGCCGTTAGTGAACCCAAGAAGTGAAAACGGTGTGATTTCATCTAAATCAGTATACATTATACTTTAAGTGAGAAATTCTAAGTCTAGACCTTAAGGACCAACAACATGGCTCAGCAGGTAAAGGTGCCCGTCACCATGCTTGAGGGGTCCCTGGGACTTCACATGGCAGAAAATCAATTCCTGCCAGTTCTCTGACTGCTACACATGCACCATAGAAAGCATGGACCCCCATATATACATACTAAATTTTCTCATGGTCTTATTACAAAAACATGGTAACATGCATAATAATAAACATTTTTAACAGAGGATCTTAAATAGCAATATACTCTGAATAAAAGGGGGGGAAGGTGTAATAGAGATATTAAAATCTATAGATGAGCCAGGGAGGTAGTGCTCACCTTTAATCCCAGCACAGACACAGGCAGGTGAACAGGTGAACAAAGGTTTCCACAGAATCCACTTTAGACACTCCCTAACCCTGTGGAACCTCAGACCTGAGTGGTCTACATATACACAGCAAGTTCCAGGCCAATCAAGGCTACACAGTAACTGTCGCACCACCCCTTCAGATCTATAGAAGGCAGTGTTAAAATGCTGCTCTTGTCAATTCTTCAAAACTGCCAAAATTAACTGCTTTTACCGCTGCATATTGCCTTCTGTTAAAGGCAGAAATTTGTTCTCAAATGCATAAAATTCTACCTTACAATAGACAAGTTCCTCTTGCCAGGGACTAGGAACATTAGCAAGCAACTTGTAAATCCCCTGAGGCAATGGGGGCTTTTGTCTAAATCAACTTGACCTTGGGAAAAGGACTTTCTTAGGGACCAAAAATACCATTATAGAACATTACAGGTTTTTTGGTCTGGTTTAATTTATCCAAATAGCTAAAGCTTAAAGTGAGCAAAGACAAGTGAAGGTGGACAAACATTACTGTGAACCTGAGTTGACCTTAATAATTTATACATCCTGATTATCAAATATACCTTATTTATCAAACACGGAAACAGCTAACAAAGACGTAAGTAGTTACACATACATCTTAAATCAGCTTTTGTTAAGCTGAATAGAACTTTAAAACCTTAAAAGCTTATCACCATTTAGATTATACTGTAAACCAGAGTTGAATCACTTATATAGTATGTTGTAAATTTTTATCATCATACAAAATTCCATACTAATCCAAAATATTTGAGATTTGTTGTCACTTCCTTAGTATAAAAGGTGATATACAATGATAAACTAAGGGCTCACTAGGTCTGAGAAGTAACATCTGTTTCCCTAAACAGTTGAATCTAAGTTACATCACATACAAAGGATGCTGTAGCAAATTAAAATTTCTATATGTATAGGCTTTAATTATAAGCCTTTTGATAAGCTTACAAATTTTGTTAGATTTTGCAGATTCTTTAACAATACCCAATTAAGTTATAAATCAACACTGAAATAAAGATTGTTTACTTAATAGTCTTAAAAGATTTGAGAGCAGAGCAGAGAAACCATGGAGATAAAAAAAGACGTAAGAGCAGAAAGTTGTAGAACATTAGAGATAAGAGACTTTGAGATCATTCATTTGTGTGGTGGCAAAAGCTGTTACAATCTGTGAGAATTTGGAACTTGAGCACCATCTTTGGCCACCAGTTTCCAGTAAGACAGTGATGCTTTAGAAAGTCTGAGTCCAAGCTGGCACAGTGGGGCCTGTGACCCCAGCACTCAGGAGGCAGAGGAAGGCGGATCTCTTTGAGTTCAAGGCCACCCTGCTCTACAAAGTGAATCCAGGGCAGCCAAGGCTACACAGAGAAACCCTTTCTCAAAATAAATAAATGAAATTTTAAAATTTTAAAAATCCAGCTCTTTTTCTTGCTTCTCTCTCTCGGGGCGCCCCCTTTCCTCTCTCTCTCTCTCTCTCTCCCCATCATGCCCTGTTTCCCCCTTCCCTCCATACCCACCTAATAAACCTCTTGCATAGAAAAAAAATTTTAAAAATCCAAGTCCAAGAAAGGAATTGAGTCCGAGAAGAAAAGAAAGGTAGTGAAACGATTTCCAGCATGTTAGCCAGCTGAAAGACAGATAACAAGTGCAGCCATAAGGGACAAGAAGCAAGCAGGAAATCCACCTAAGGGAGGATTCAAATATCAGAGAAGCCAAAAGGGCATACAGAGGCTGAGGGATTTAGCAGGCAGTTCCTAGGGAGAGGGGAGGGAGTTCCAGGAAGGAGCAGTGAGGAGCCTTGAGAAAGCAAAGGGGTGTCATGTAACAAGAATCTCAATGTGTGGCATCCCCTATCGACTGAGAGAGAGAGACTTGTCAGAGATAAACGACCCAAATCACAGGGGGTAGGCATCCCTTTCCTGGGGGGCCCAGCAGGGTGAGACAGCTTCCTGGTACAACAGCGGCTTTCATAAACATAAATAAAGCAGGAAGCTCCATAGTAACAACCAGTAGAAGGGGGGAGAAAAGTAGTTAGAACAGATAGAGGAGAAAAGAGCTGGAAAAGTGTAAGTATTCTTAATAAGTATAATTGCCTAAGTGGACGGACCCACAGGACATAGAAGGGAGATGCCCAAATAGTAAGGGATATATAGTAAGGAGATGCCCATGTGGCGGGCAGCCAGAAAGCTGTAGCAGGGAGAGCCCCACATGGTGGGCAACCCAAAAGGGCATAGTAGAATAGAAGATACTTACTGAGTAGGTGAGGAGAGATGGATAATACCTAAGGTGGAGGAAGTGGCTGAAGAGGCAGAATCTAGAATCAAATATGGTGGGTGGAAAAGCCAGCAGAAACAAATGATCCCTACATGCCTTAGGAGAGTCAGATCAGCAGCCTGGAGTTCCTTGGGGAGGGAGATCATTTAAGCCATCCCTGGGTTTCAGCACCAGATGAACGAAAAAAAAAAAGGAAAGGCCACACTCTTCCCAGGTATGGTGGAGGAGAAAGTTTATTATTACAGATATGTGGGAGAACATAGCAGGAAGCAGACACATGTGGGAAAGTCTAGAATGGTCACAACCCTGAACCATGTGGGAGAAGGAAAAAGAGGGGAAGGAAGAAAGGGGAGCCAAGTACAGCAGCCAGGAGGCCAAAGATACAAAAGAAGCAAAGGAGAGGGCCGATAACCAAAATGTCTGGATTATATGGGAAGAAGTCTCTGGGGGAAGGGCAGCCTAGACCCTAGGCTGGATGCTAGCTGGTAGAGGGTAGGTATGCCAGCCATGCCCAGTAACAGACAGGGATTGAAGGATGCTGGGGGAACCTGGAGCCAGGTTCAATTTGATATGTTAAATAGGCACTTCAGCTGCGTGGACCCAGACTTGAAGCTTAATACTTAGTTACATTTGGAAATAAGGTCTTAGAAGCTCAAAATGACCTGGGTCCTATTGTTAGTATTTAGGCAGCCAGCTTCTGGGTTGTCTAACAACCTATTATGTCATCATGTGTCACTTGCCAGGTAGCCACACCTGGCAGGCAAACGATCAACCTGCCACTTTTTCTCTCTTGCCCTCTTATTCGCTTGCTCTCCTGCTCTCTCCTCTTTCTCTGTCGGGGTGCCCTCTCCCTTCCTCCACCATATCTCGCTCCCTTCTCTCTCTCTCCATCTCCATCCAATAAACCTCTTTCATATAAAATCTGTTGCACATCATTTTATTGGTCCCAACATTGGTGCATTGGCTGGGAAGGGCTCTCCTGGTAGCACCTGGTCTGGTCACACCAAGAGCCCTTACTCAGACGATGACGCCTGCAACAGATTTTTCTTCTGTTCCCCTATCCCTAACCACCACTCAACCACATGCCTTAAAACCTACACTTTCTCTCAACTGCCCTGACCTTATCACGAACACCTGTTCCTCTGCTCACAGCCACTCAGACTCAGCATCCTGCCATGTGCTCCAAGCACCCAGTACAAGGAGGACACTGCAACAAAATCGGCTTGGGGAAACTATCGCTCAAGCCAGACACTAAAACTGCCGCTTCCTACACAGACACAGCCTGCTTCTAAACTACTGCTGTTAGGTAAGCAACTGCTGGGGACCCTGCACACAAAAGAGATGGCTTTATATTGCCCGCTGCCTCAGGCCCCATGGGCAAGATTTTAAATCTCAGGCTGAAAGCCTGCATCGAGAAGCTGGCTTGCAAAGGAGGGTATTCAGTTGCACGGACTTCCAATTAGCCATGCCATGTGCATGTACGAGTTTCAAACCAGGCAAGGACAGCCATCCCACCAGCAAGCACCTGGTCTCGCTATGCCGCTATGGCCACACAGTAAACAAGGCAAGGCGCCATGTTGATTTTAAAAATAGAGAAGCCGTGCCATGCGCTTGCCCCTACCCCACTCCTGCAAAACTATTCTAAATACTGGCTCTTAAAATATTTCTGATCTCTAAGCCCCTAGCTCCCAGCCTTTAAAAATCTTTTCCTGATTTCTGTATACTCTGCTCTTAAAAAAAAAACCTAAATGCTGTAATTTCTTATCTAACCATTTACATAATTTGCTCACTGGGTTTACATTCATAAGAGTTCCTTAGTCATAACTTTATTTTATCTCCTTTCAGACTAAAAACAAGTCTCATTTTTAATGGGTATGGATTTTTCTATAAATTTTAAGTTATATTTTTACAACATGCTATATGTACACAATTCAACCCTGGTTCAAAATAATTTTTATATAATGTTAAAATTTCAAAGTTATAAAGGTCCATTCAAATTAACCTAATTTAAAATGTATGTCTAACTGCCTATGAATTTATCAATTCCTAAATTAATAAATGCTGTTTCTCCTGCCATGAACTGCCTGTGATCCGGATTCACCACTAGGCTTTCTGGCTAATGGGTTTGATATAATAAATTGAAATGTAATTTTTTACTGTTTTACTATATTGTTGGTTTTAAAACTCATAACAACTTTTTACCAAAACTCTAAAGTAAGATCTATTAATTTTAGATGCATTTATTTATTTATATTAAAACTTGATCATTGTGCTATATCATCACTATCAAAAGATTAAAATATGTTTGGTCTTGTTTTCTAAAAATGGTATTATTAATCTATAGACCTTAAGACTTTTATAAGCTATAAACTTTTTATATACTAAATCATACAGGAAACTTATACTCTTACTTTAATGGACTATATGACTTTTAAGGCTCCAACTTAAAAGGGACAAGACCTAAAGTCCTAATATTTCTTGGTTAACAAATACAAGCTAATAGTCAGTCATATTTATAGTCCTACAGATGCAGACATGATCCCTTAGTCACCATGTAGGAGTTAGTAAAAATAATTAAGAGAAGAGACTTCCCGATAGGCTCATCTACAGCAAAAACTATGCTCCAGACCTTGGCTGCTGCTCTGAAGCATTCCCACGTAGAAAACAAGAGGTCTGCAATGCCCCATCACGCCAGGGTATAGCCAAAAGTCAACTCCGCCAGGTAACTGTTTAAAATGAAGCCAGGAAGGACACTGGTCCCCACAGCTGCCTCAACAAGCCACTCTGCCTGTTTTCAGACTGTCTTCTGGAAGTCAAAATGCTCCCATGCAAGCAAGCTTGTCCTGTGTGCCCAGCTATGGAGGCTCAACCAGCACAAGAGCCAAAGACACCTCCAGCCTTTGAGCTCCTTGGCCTGGTGGAGGACAAATGGTGCCTAGATTCAGCGACCTCCACCACCCTCGCCCAGTCCAGGGTAACACTGCAGGTCTGTTCTGGCCTCACACTGGGGTCCCAGGAACATATTGCCAACTTCTGTCTTGGGAGACTTCAGATGCCTTCTCAGTTCTTTTCATATGCAGGAGACCAGGACTTAAGCCTGAGTTGTAGAGTAGCTATTGTCAGGCCTAGACACAATATATCTTGTTGCCAGACTCAAGAAACAGGCCTCAGCTGTAACCTTTTACCATCCCTTTAGCTAAAGGACAATAAATATTCATGGCAGTCTTCCCTATGCCTCATGGTAAATAACTAGATACAAAGGACTAAGAAAAATGTTTGAGGGTCTAAGAAAGTGTTTTAAGGTTGGTAAACACAAGTTATGGATGTTTAAGGGTCTAAGAAATTGTTTTAAAGTTGGTAAATGCAAGTTATAAAGGTTGCAAGGTCTAAGGCGATTTAAGGTATCCTAAATAGGTAAAAATGCCTACTATTTCTTCCTGTTGCTATGCTACTGTTATACTGACTGTCCAGAGCTTTGACCTTTATCAATAGAGCTCTGATGTATTAATCTAATTCTTAATACAAAAACATTCCACTATACCACCCACTATCATGGTTCCAAGCCCAAGATTTTAAATCTCCATGTATAATCACACTAAAGGTTACGATCAAGTGAGCTTTTACTTAGAGCTCACCTTAGAAGAATGCTTATGCTGGTAACACAAATGTGTACGTCTACTGCCTTTTCTACAATGTGTATTTCAGTGCATATTACAATTGTGATGCTAACATGTCTAAAGTTTTATCTCCTTTGCAAAACTTAAAGGGATTCTTGTAAGCTGCAGGAAATCCACCTGAATCCACCTCTCAGGTCAATTGGGCTCCAGATAAGTACTGCACCTATTGCCTATCTCAGAGGGTAGGATTCCTCCCCTTTTCCCTGATTTTGGACTTCCCTTTTCTGGCTACCATCTGCCACATTCCTACATCCAACACCAGCTGATTGGTGAGTCTTCACTTCTGGTTGGCACAAATGCTCCTACCTCTTTTGCCAAACTACACCCCAACCCTTCATCTAGGACCTTCTCCCTTGGGTGAGGGTTTCTCTCTACCAGCATGGTTTCACTCCCTCCCCTTCTCACATATCTACAGAATCCTAGCCAAGTAAACCATGTCTGCTATGGGCAACTGTGCCCTTGGTCTCTGGCCAATGCTGACGAGCTGTTGGAACAGACTGTACCATACTACTTTACTGAGTCAAACCTTGCTCTTGGGACGCCTTGATAGATCACTGATTCCTACCTGCCCAATGGGAACAGTCCATTCATCCAGTTCCTCCAGATTCTCCTCTGGGATGTCTTCTGGAGAATTTCAGATTTCTACACCTAGCACCTGCTTTAAGGACCTCTAATCTTCCATCTGTAACCAACTTGGCCTCAATTTCCTTAGCTGACAGATCCAAAGCAAAGCCTTTTTAATTACTACCAATGATTGGGTAAATGTAGTTCTCAGGTAAATGGAGGTTCAAATGTTCAAGTCTCTTCTTCCATCTCTGCTCACTTTCCCAAAGTTTTAAATGTACACCTACTTTGTCCTCTGCCTATGTATATGTTCCAGTAGCTGCCAGACCCAGGTGTTTCCTATATCCACAACAGTGACAACAAAGCAGCTAACACAGGTGTTCCAGTCTGACCTCACAGACTTCCATCAGGTTGGACCTGCATCCTCCATCCCAGCCATGGAGGTTCTCACAGGCACCAGACACATCAAAACAGCCTGTTCTTTCTGGACTTGGCCAGTATTTTTCAGCCTTTTGACCTCCCTACAGCACCCCCAGTGTCAGCAGGAAGTAGCCAGAAGAGAATCTCTGCCCATTATTCACATATTATTAACAAAAGGCTGGAATGGTGTGTTTCAGGCCCAGGACAAGCAGTTCCAGGTTCTCCCAGTATTCCTCAGTCCCTACCTGCTGCCTTGTATGGCTGGCAACTCTCTACTGGCAACCCTCTACACTGAACTTTCCAGGGCAGGGGCTTCCCCTCCTCCTCTTGACCATGTAATCTGGACATTTTGTTGCTATTATCTCTCTCTCTCTCTCTCTCTCTCTCTCTCTCTCTCACCCCCTTGCACGGCAACCAAAACTGCTTCCAATGAACCAACATTAACTTGCCTTACATGAACAGCCCAAGCTCCTCATTCTTTAATTGTAGAAAAAGAGAGGAATATTATTAGTATTGAGGCAGCCTGCTTCTGGGTTGCCTTGCAACTTATGATGTCATCACATGTCACCTGGGTGGTTCAGTTGCTCCATAAAAGGATCAACCCACCACTTTGTCTCTCTCTTGCCCTCCTACTCTCTTGCTCTCTCCCTTTCTCTGTTGGGGTACCCCTTCCCTTCCCCCTATCATGTTTTACTCTCTCCTCTCTCCATCCAATAAACCTCTTTCACATAAAATCTGTTGCTCATCATCATTTTATTGGTCCTAACACCTATCTCTTTACAGGAGGAAATTCATCCAGTTACAGAAGACCAAAACAGCAAAAGAGAAAGGATTCAGAAGGCACTAAACCTTATCTTAAAAATCGAGATGGTATGGTGGTATAGGCCTTCTAATCCCAGCATTCAGGAGGCAAAAGCAGGCAGATCACATGAACTCCAGGCCTTGTCTAGGCAGGGTTATAGTAAGCCCCTATCTCAAAAATTAAAAAAAAAGAAAAGAAAAAGAAAGAAAAGAAAAAAATAAAAAAAACCTGTGAGAAAGCAACTATCTGTTCTAACCACTCAGCCTGGTAAACTAACACAGCTTCATTTGAAGATAGGGTCAAACTACATAGGGCCTGTCTGAGCAGTTCCTGTCACATTGAAGCCCATGGAGGGTAAAAGGAAGGAATACCTTGAAGATGGAGCTTTTCAAATGAATGAGTAAATAAATAAATAAATAAACAGCTCTTAACCAGGTGTAAAAATAAGCCGGGTGTGTGGGCGCATGCCTTTAATACCGGCATTCAACGAGGCTGGGCAGCCTGGTCTACAAAAAAGTCCAGGACAGCCAAGGATACACAGAGAAATCCTATTTCGAAAAACAAACAAACAAACAGTGAAACAAAAAAGTGTTTAAAAGACAGAGCTTGTGACCTAAAGCACAAACAAGCAAACACATACCTTATAGGAAGCGGCAACTCCCAGGGCCACAATGACTGCCCCAACAATATGAACCCGCAGACGCTTGGCCAGAAGACCACGCATCTGAGGTTTAGGCAATGCACCGGAACTCATGGTAGTGAATGTCCTTTACAAGCAAAACAAAAAAAGAAAATCTTAGAACAGGGTAAACGAATGAATGAACTCTTCATGCACGACGTACTTCCGTATCTACAAACGCCGAAATAACTTCGGCAAGGTCTGAAACCTTGCAGCTTCTTTGCCTCTCTCCTCCTGTGCGGCTCCACCATCCGAAGCAAAGGCACAGCCAGCAACCAACGAGCAAAAACTACTCACAGAAGTGTCCCCATCCACAAAAAGGCAGCTGTGATCTTGCTGTTGCCTTTTCAGAATTTACCCTTACAAAGAAAAATCTTGGGCGACAACTCAGGTCACTGAGACCACGGGCCTGGAGTCCCTAGGGCCGCGGCCGGCGCCGGGAGCTAGAGGCAGCAGGGGGGCCGTGGAGCAGCGTGGCTGGTCAGGAGCCCTCTAGCTTCCCCGTTCTACTCGCACAGCAGGCCGAACACAGACGTCCCCCGGTGCCTCCGTGAGCAACGGCTACGCCCCGGTCCCCTCCAAGATCGCACCCTTAACCAGGCCCAACAGGTCAAAGGACCCAATCAAGGTCACCTTGGCCGCGGCAAAACACAGCGACAGCCGGGCCGGCCGGCCGTCGGGGAGGCCCTGAAGCTCCGCCAGGCTGCTCCCAGGCCCCGCAGGCACAGGGGCGGCCGGCCGACCGCCTCAGCCCTCGGACCCGCCAAGCCCCTGGCCTCCTGAGGACGCGGCGGGGGCGAGCGCGGCCCCGCGGAAGGCGGCCCGCCGCTCCCCTAGGCTCGAAAGCCTAACTCATCCTAGTTCGCAGCCCCATGAGAAGCCGAAAACCGCAGTTGTCGAAGCCCCAGGGTCTCTAAAGGCACCCACCTCACCTCTACACCAACGTCCTTTCCGGTTCTCCGAGACACCGAGAGCCTCCCGGCGGTACGCAGGCGCAATAGTCAACGGGACCCGGCGACGGTGGCCTAAGGAGTTCAAAAGTGAGCAAACGCGCATCCAACACAGCTGAAACGTGTGCCAGACCGCCCCGTACTTTTCTTTTAAGTGCGGCCTTGGAAACGAGTCTTGACTACCTAAGAAGGTTTCTTGAGTAAATTAGAAATACTAATCATGCCTACTGTTGTGAACTTACTAAGGAATTCATATATAGTTCTTATGTGGGGAAAATTTAATGTACTCTGTAAATGCACTACATCGTCTTGTTGAATGAAAAATTGGCCCAATAAAGAAACCAAAATAGCCACTGCACGGGGGAAAAGTTTATTCCAAAGTGCCAAGTTTGTCTCCTGGAAAAGCAGAGAGGTGATGGGGGGCGGGGAAGGGGCTCTCCTGGGTTATTAGTGTGAATGGGTACTTGGGAGGAAGTCAGCCTGTTGGGGGGAGGGGATCAGAGGCTGACAAAAACCTTGGCATGCTAATAGGAACCGCAGTCATATATTAATGGAAGACTTACATGTCCCTTTTGCCAGATAAGAACCATGATTCCTTTACCACGTAGGAACATTCTTCAAGCCCCTGGAGGAATGCTGACTTTTGTCTAATCTCCACACCTGGGGAAAAAGGAATTTCTTGGGTGATCTGATGCTCGTGTCAAATGACTGCCCAAACCACATTGCACAAACATTTTCATTACAGCTACCCTGACACGAATAAACGCTTGGTTTTGACAGAGCAAAAAGGCCAGTTTTAGAGCTTATCATATATATGTAATACCAAACCTATGTGGTGGAAAACTAGAGATGCGATCCCTCTGCCACAGATTCCATGTTCTGCATGACACGCCTGAGCAAATCGTAATAGGTTGGATTCTTTGATTAGAGATTTACTTCTTGTGCCTTGGTATGTTTTATCTTACTTTAGTGAAATCAACTAGCTTCACGGGTGTTACTTAAAGTTAACTGAGTAAGCCTACTTCTATACGCAGGGTTTTAGAGTAGAGTGGAGGTTTAGGAACCCTGATTAGGCAGGAAGGTGTTGATAGAAATTGTGCAAAAGGGTTACATGGCAGGTTCACAAATCATGCCATGTGGCTGGTTCCTTGTGGGAGGTTTATTAGGGGAAGGGGAAGGGTCGCAGAGACCATCTCTGGATGAGGTAGAAAAGAAAGAGGTAGTTTCCAGTAGTCAGCGTTGGTCTTTCAGGTGGCCTCACAGATGCCTGATAACCAGTTCATAGGGTCCCTTAGGGCTAGCCATAGAGATGCCTGCTTAAGATCCCAACAAGTGTTATGCCCAGTTTTCGAGACCCCCAAAGTTACCACCGGGAACAGACTCTGCTGCAAAACACATGAGGGTTTATTGGGTACAAGCTCCCTGTGGAAACAGAGAGGTATGTGGCCAGGTGGTCTAGGGGAACAAGGTTTTTAAAGGAAAAAAACCACAAGCAAGGAGTTACATGCCTTGGCATTACATGATTGGGTGAGGGAAATTGACTTTTGAAATGATTGGTTTACTTTAGGTGCCATGTCTATAAACAGTTCCGGGCTGGCCATCTGGGCTGGTTTCATAGCAACTGTATCTCTACTGGGCAGGAAAAGAATGCATTTAAGCTGGTTCCTCCCCACAAGTGGCCGGACATGTCTCCACCTGGCTGGCCTTTGTTCAGGCTTGTACTTTAAACTTTAATTCAATACCCAAAAACTAATTTTTAATTCTTTGGCCTCTCAGAAGCACACACCATCACAATATATACTGAATAACTGAAAGTGCTGTAAGAGAGAAACCACTGAACTGATGTTCTGTTATGCCCAGATCTTTAGTTCCCCAAAGACCACCAGGAGCTGGACCACATTGCAAGAACAAAGAGCTTTTTTCGGGCTTAGGTTCGGTCTCTCCACCATCACTATTGAAGTGGATCAGAGAGGAGAGCCTGTTATACCCAGTTCGCGAGCCCCCAAAAGATCTACAGGAATCGACTCCATTGCAAAACACATGAGGGTCTTTTTATTGTAAATTACAAGCTGCAGCTTGGGCCTACACGTGCCGTCCCCAGGTTAGTTGGGTCATATACAGATTCTGGTCCCTCCCAGCATGCCCACGGCAGGGGCGATTCCTGCCTGGCAAGCATCTATTGGTCAAGATGCTACATTTTGAATCGATTGGCTATAGGAAGGTTCCCAGACCATTAATGACCTGGTGTCCCTTCCTAGGGGGATGGTCCAGTTTCCTAGCAACTGTATCTCTAGTGGGTGGGGAAAGAATGCAGTGATGTAGCTCTCCCCCTCAGGGCATTACTAACTTTTTACCACACCTACTCTAGGTCTTAACGACTTTATCCTTTGGTCTCTCATTTCCCCCTTTCCCATGATCATTTGAAGACCCAATCTTGGGTCTTCCAGACATGACTCCTTGTATCTTATAGATTTACCTTTTTTAATGGGATCTGAGTACCATTAGTGTATTGCTCAAGCATTTTTTTATGAAAGCCATTAAGTAATTGAAAATACAAGGCCCCAAAATAAAAATCAAAATGAGTAGGGGTCCCTTCAGGGTAGATATAGGGTAGTAAGCCAAGGAGAACTATTATCCTTTTTCTCTAGGGTCTCTCTAGGCTTTTAGCCTAGTTGCTGTAATATTAGTTTTCATTTCAGCTAAGCAGATGCCCAAGATAATAGCTAATGCCAGGGAGCCAACCCCTTTTGACTTAGCATTTCAGCCTGCTGGGGGGATTTGGGCGAAGATCCGTCTTCTGGAGCTTCTTCGATGCTCACCATTGGACCGTAGGCATCAGGGGCTGGCTAGGGAGGCTGAAATGCCAGTCAAAGGCTGGGCAATAGGGCAGTCCCAAGCATCTGGTTAGTTGATCTACCCGAAGAGGCAGGGAGCAATCATGTCAGTTTCCAGGAAGTCCAGATTTCAGCTTGCAGTCCACAGCAGTGAGTAATCACCAGCCTTTTAAATGAATTATAACAATACAGTTTTTTTTCTCAATTTATATTTACCCTCTGGTTATTTTATACATACATTTACTAACCTTCTACAACATTCTGTATACCTTCAGGTTCCTAGCTTCCTTTTTCTGGCTTAACCAGACATGCTTACTTTCTTGCTCTCTCTCTTGCTTTTCAGACAACATAAAAACTCTCATCAAAATCCTTTCCATTCTGACCTGATCCTGCTGGAGCCCAGCGTTTATGATTTGCTTTTTATAGGCAAAGCAAAAACAAGTTACATTACTACAAAAAGTTCTGAAACTGCTAAATTCTTTCTCTAAAATTACTTCCCTGTAGCAGACAAGATGGTCCAAGGTCACATAAACTCTAAGGAACTTAAGACAAGCTTTAAGGAATTGGGTGAAACTTCCTCTTTTCTGTGTCTCAAGTTAGGAACAGGGTGGAAACATGTTTTTCCATAAACAAAGCAGCTTAACAAACAACTCTCCACAAGATACATTCTAAAAACTGCAATTTTCTCAATTAGCACAAACAATACGGCAGAGTTTCATTTAGTAAAATTGATAAAATAAATATCAAAGTATTTTTATTCTCCCCAAAGGATCGAGAAACTTTCAAATTTTTTTGTCAGACTACCCAAGATCATTGTCATACCCAAATGCCTGATAAACTTTAAATATTTCATAGCCTTAAACATTTAAATAATTTTTTTTAAAACCCGTTTTTGCAATATCAAAACAAAGTACCCCTTTTGTAGGAGAAAAGTCTCAAAACCAGATTTTAAAACCAGAATTTACCAGTGCAAGCAATTTAATTTTTAAAACCAATATCAATTTAAACTAAGTCATCCTTTTAACCTAGAAGGAAATGAGAATTATTTGACCAAGGTTCCCTTTTTTTTTTCACCCATACCAAGATGGCGGTCACATTATAAACCACATGGTAAAGTCAAGATGGTGGCGAGACACTGAGGCACTTCATATACCACGTGGTAACCTATACATATGCGTTCATAGATCTAATGAACACATAGGCACACATTTTAAACAAGTTTCGTGAGGCCTTTCAGAACAGAAAACAAAAGATAGACACAAACAAATACTGCACAGACATTGAGACAAAACAAACAAACAAACAAAAAAAAAAAACACCCACCAGCTGGCCAAATTTCCCGGGACCAAATCTGACTCTTCTCAGGCAGGCCGAACACAAGGCCTTACAGAAATTCCTCCAGGATGGGCCCAAGTCCCTTCCTGGGTAAGGTACTGTAAAAACAGACATTCAGATTCCCGCTGTGGCTCCTCTGCCACAGAAGCCTGAGTGGTGGGTGGTTCTAGACCACCTCCAGAAACTGATGAAGTTGGGGGACATCTCTCCCAACTTCAGTGACTGTGATTGTTTGACACGTCTGTCCAAATCACATTTAGTCACTCATACAGATGCCTCGAGGCAGAACAGAATTCAGAAGATAGGCGCCAACAGGAACACAAAGACGGAGATTGAGACTGAGACACAGACACGACACTTACCAGCTGGTCTGAGACCCTCCAGATCAATCCTGAGGTCTTGGGGGGCCCTGGAATCTCGGTGGGACCTCAAGCCCTGAGCAGCACATGGCAGGATTTTTATTTGGGGTTTGAGCAAGAACCCAGATTTCCCAGCTTAGTAGTTACACAATCGGATGACATTCAGCAAGGGCAAGCTTGTTACAAAGTGATTGGCTAACTAACATGACACTGAGCCAGCTATCTATAGACCTCAGGAATGTTAGGTATTTTCTGTGCCATGAAATATTCTACTACAAGGTCAGTGGGCTGCTCAGTGCAAATGCCCCACCCTGAAGTAAGATACCTTCCCATTCTTGTGGTTCTCCTCAGGCTGTTCCTTGGGTAGAGAATTGGTTACCTATGGCCTAGTTCCCCTAGTGAGTTTTGGGGAGGGGAGAGTCACTAGTTCCTGGTGACTTTGGGGGGGTGTCAGCCTGGTTCTCTCAGTTATAGTATAAGAATAGCAGCACAAACAACTCAGACTCCAGTCTCAGTTAGATAAGGATGGTTTATTGGAACGCCTTTTCCAAAATGATCGATCAGGGCCATAGTAAGGACTCTGGAGCCTAACTGTGACATCTACAAGTTCTCACAGAATGGTTTTTATAGAGAGAACGAAATGCAAAAGACAAAGGGAAGCTGCTCAGAGGAAGCCCATAGGCTGTTCAGTTTCCACATGGTTACCCTAGTAAGGGGAACAGGAGCTGTCTCTGACATGAACTCAGTGGCTGGGGGAGGGGGATGAAGCCTTGCTAGGCCATAGAGGATGATGATGCAGCCAGCCCTGATGAGACCTTATCAGGGCTAAGGTTGGATAGAAGGGGAGGAGGACCTCCCCTATCAGTGGACTAGGAAAGGATCTTAGGGGGAGAAGTGGGAAGGAGAGTGGGACTGGGAGGAGACAATGGAGGGGGCTGCAGCCAGGATACAAAGTGAATAAATTGTAATAAATAAATAAAGACATAGGGAGGGCAGGAACACATTTTGGCTAACTAGACAAAGTATTATCAGCTAACCTTTAAGCTGATTGGTCCTAAGTGAGGCACGTGAGGTAAAGGCTTAGGGTCTTCTAGAGTACACCCGAAGTGTAGCCAGGTTATAACACTATTTGAAAGATCCCCGGAGGGTATCTTCCGTTAGAGAGACCCCCTCCCAAGGATCAACGAGGCCATTCGGATGCAAACAGCAAGAGGCTTTTATTTTGATTCACGAGTACTCGGGGCAGCAAGGTCACTCGGGAGAACCCTGCGCGCCCCCTAGATGGGAAGCTGGGGTTTTTATAGGGTTTTAGAGGCAGAAGCACTGGTACAGAAGCGAGAGGGCATGGTTACAGGGGGCTGATTGGTACGTTTACACGAGACCACAATTTGCGTCAAAGTTTGGCAGGGGCACCAAGATTCCAGGAACTGGGTGGTCAAGGGGGGTAGGATGACCCCTTGACGTGGCCCGCCACCTGTTATTTTGTTTTTCCCTATCTTAGCTGAAACAGTCTCACAGATATCTATGAGAGTGATTAACACAAACTGTTTTTAGTATGACTGGGGCAGCCTGACCACAGATATCCCAAGTGGGTGACACAGCTAGGATTTTTCAGTAATTTTCCAGTTTCTCATCTGGCCTTCAGAGTTTTATAAAACAGTGGTGTCTCACAAAATGGCATTAGCTATGTTTAACTTAGTGTGAGGCTGGGGTCTTTCATATTGAATCACTGTAAAATATAAGGTCAGCTCGACCTCTGGCAGGGTCTGCTAGTAGCAGCTGTGCAACTGCTTCCGGAAGCAGAGTTGAAAAGTTTAAATTTTTGAAGTTAATTTCACCTTAGAAACAAAATGGAAGCTGAATACAAAGATGGCTGCAGCTTTGTCTCAAATAAGCTCCAACACTGGACCAGTTCATCATTAGAAAGAAAGGTATATTGGGGATCAAATGCCAAGGGTATTGTTAATCCGGCCTGGTTGGAATAAGACCACTACCACAATTTTTGAGCCAAATCTGAAATGCTAGCTAGGATGATGGACACTGTCATATCTGGGATTCCCAGAGTATGACACCAAATTATAATCTAGTCAATGGTTTATGAAGGCAAATCCCACAGGCTTCCCATCTCTGCCTAATCCTGATGTATTTTCTTCTTTAGCACCTCCAGGCAACTTCAACCTTTGTGTGATTAAGCACATCCTGTAAAGTTGGGGCAACCAAGCTTGTTTACAGAAGTGAAAACACTGTGGTTTATTATTGTACATGAGCAACAGCCCCCAGCATTCCAGGAAGTTACCTGTCCTTGGGCAAGTGGGGCTTACCGGTTTTACAGATCTCTTAAGCACAGTAATTTAAACTTAAATAAAGCACAATGTTAACCTTTACACTCTCTCTGCTGGAGGGGAAGCAAAATGGCAGAAAAGCAATCAGATTGTATATGACAGTAAACAGTATGAAGTCTTTGAGCTGATACAAGCTGTTCAGATTGACCTGGAACTACATGCTTTTGCCAATCTTTGAGGGCAGAATTAAGGGTGCTCCCTGGCAAACAAATCCCATTTTTAGGCCTGTTTACCTAGCAAAAAGGTCCCTATGTTTAGGTCACTGTCACCAGCACTGCCATTTTGGAGACTCACTTTGGAACTAGCACGTGAAAAAAACCCACCACTGTCTATTATAGCTAGCAAATATCTTACTTGATTTTGCTATCAAAATAATGCTGGATTCATGGAGTGTGTTTTGTATTGTTTGTTCCTTTTCTATTTCATAGGACAGTTTCAGGAGCACTGGTGTTAGCTGTTCTTTACATCTTTTGTATAAACTGCATAGCCTGTGCCTTGTTAGCAGATTTTTATTACAACCTTCACATCAATTTTGGCTCTAAGTTAATGATACCCTAGATTTAAATGTGGTAGATCATTTGAGTCTAGAATGCTACCTATTTCTTCTAGATTTTCTAGGTTTTTAGAATACTGTTTTTAAAATATTCCCTAGTGATATCTGAACTTCAATGGAATCTGTAGAAACCTCTTTTTCATCTTTTATTATTAATGTAGTTTTTTTTTCTTTCTTCTTTCAGTAAGTTTGGCTAGGATTTTGCCCATCTTGCTTATTTTTTTTTTCAAAGACCAATTCTTTGGTTCAGTCTATGTATTGTTCTTTCAGTCTCTATTTTACTAATTTCTGCTCCCCCACAATCCCTCTGACTCCCCACCACAAACCCTGAGGTGCATCATTAGGTTGTTTGAGACGTTCCTATAGTTTGTTGTCGTTCTTGTTTGTTCATTTATTTTTAAGATGGGGTCACTGTAGCCCTGGCGAACTTCTGGAAATCTGCCTACATCTGCTTTCCAAGTGCTGGGATTAGAAGTATGTGCCACTATGGCTGGCCTTCCTGCATTTTTAATGCAAACACTCTTCCCTCTTTGAAGTAATTGCCTTTGGTTGTATCCAAAGGTTCCCATTAGTTGTGCTCTCATCATTTGATTCTAGAACTTTTGTTTTTTTGTTTTGTTTTGTTTTATGTTTTTTCGAGACAGGGTTTCTCTGTGTAACCTTGGTTTGTCTTGGACTTGCTTTGTGAACACCTTGAACTCACAGAAATCTGACTGCTTCTGCCTCCCTAAGTTCTGGGATTACCGGCATGGACCACCATACCCAGCTTACAACTTTTTAAAAAATTTCCTCCCTGATTTAAATGACCCAGTGTTCCTTTAAGAGTATATTGTTAGGGAGGGTGGGATTGGGAGGGGAGGAGGGAGGGTCTTATGGGGGGGATACAAAATGAATAAAGTGTAATTAATAAAAAAAAATTTTAAAAAAGGAAGCAAAAAAAAGAGTATATTGTTTGGTCTCCATGTATTTATGTTGTTTCTGTAGTTTTTATTACTATTTATTTTTTATTTTCTCTAGGAACTGGTAAGTTACAAAAGTTATTTTGACACATTTGTATTTGGTGAGACTTGATTTATAAGTTAAGAGTGTAGTCTACCACCCCCTCTTAGTCTGTTCCCCACCCCTTAAATGGTACCTATTTTGTTGGTTGTTGTACAAATGAAAGTTGTCTAGTGCTTCTAAGTAGACATGCTAAACATGGAGTCCTCCCTCTGTCCTTTTGTTAATTTGTATTTCTTCCTCTCTACTTCCAGTGCCAGTGTCTGATTGCTTTCCAGAAATCAATCCTTCCCCACTTTCCTCCACACAGTTTAAAAAGTCCAAATCTTATTCCAGTTTCAAATAAGATCTAAGAGTGATGGTGTCATACATCCCCTTGTCCACAGTAATTTGTTGAGAATGAGCACAGGTCCTAGACAGGTCAATGAAACTTAATTCTACAACTTGGATTAAAATGAATGGTGGGAAAATCTTCCAGGGAGGAGAATACAGTATGGTAAAGGAGCTTTGTAGATCTGCAAGTGCACAAGGCCCCACGGTGTTGCATGCTTACCTGGGGCAAGTGTTGTTTGGAAAAACAAATGACATTAATAACTCGCATTTATAATGGAATTTTTATTAATTTGTAGGAGTAATTTTATTTCATTTGCAGAATAAATAGTGTCAAAATATGGTAAGTTTTAAAAATAAGCATTTGGGGACACTTGAGAAATAGTTCTGAAGTTAAAAACATCCATTGATCTTCTGGAGGACCTGAATTTAGTTTCCAACACCCATAATAGGCAGCTTTCAACCACCTGTCATTCACAGAGACCCGATGCCGCTGTCCTTCACAGCACCTGCACCCACAATCACATAATTACAAATAATAAAATAAATATTTTTCCTTTTCTTCCTTTTTGTTTTGTTTTGTTTTTGTGTTTGTTTGTTTGTTTGTTTGTTTGTTTTAGGTTTTTTGTTTGTTTGGTTGGGTTGGTTTTTCAAGACAGGATTTTTCTGTGTAGCCTTGGCTGTCCCAGACTCACTTTGTAGACCAGGCTGGCCTCAAACTCAGAGCAATCCACCTGCCTCTGCCTCCAGAGTGCTGGGATTAAAGGCACGTGCCATCATGCCTGGCATTTGTTTTGTTTTGAAATAGGATTTCTCTGTGTAGTTCTGGCTGTCCTGGAACTTACTGTGTAGATCAGGCTGGCCTTGCATTTAGAGATCCACCTGCCTGGTTCTGGGATTAAAAGTGTGTGCCAACACCACCCAACTCAATAAAATAAAGCTTAAGAAAGAAGCATTTTACATCTTAAGCCTAGTAGGTCAGAACTGTGTTATACAATAGAAGCACAAAGCTAGCATAGGGATAATAATTTTCTAATAGTCACATTCAAAAGCAAAGAGAAGCAAGAAAATCAATGTTAATGATTCATTCAAACCAATAAAATCCAAATATTGGCAGGCTTTTGTTTAGATTTATTTGGCTTTTTACAACAATTAGTTTTTATCACTTATAATTACATGTATGTATGTGCATCTGTGGCATTGAAGAGTTTAAGTTAGCCTGAATATAACTCCATTTTGAAATAAAGATCTTGAGTGGGACCTGAATTCAGGTACCAGGAAATATTACAGAATGTACACCTGGCAGAAAACAAAGTTAACTCTCCTAGCAACAGCCTCCAGGAAATATAACAAATAAATGCTTCACAGAAAATAGAGACAAACTCCCTGGAAATAATCAATGGGAATTGGTTGAGAATCGGGTGGGAAAATTCTCCCTAATGTTTCAGTTATGGTTTAGAAAAATAGCCATTGTGATTATATGCCTTAGCCATTGTGATTGTATGCCTCAGAAAAGGTCACCCTGCCCTGCTAAACTTCACCCAATTCTGTAACACCAAGGCTTGTTCCCCCCCCCCCCCGCTTGCTGTCATGGAAACCCCTGCTCGCTCGGAGTCCCACTTCTCTACTGCTGTGTCAGTGAGACTTGGGTCCCAAGTTTGATTGCTCTCGTAATAAAGCTCTCTTGCTATTGCATCGAGTCGTCTCCTGGTGGTCTCTAAGGGTCCTGTGAACCTGGCATTACAGCATCAGCTTCCCCCAGAGCTCTGGTTACAGAGCATGGGCACTGGACACTGAACTCAGGTCCTCTGCAAGAGCACACTGCACTCCTCCCTCTAAGCAGTCTCTCCAGCCCCTTATCTGCCTTTATGGGGTTGAGCCCAGGAAATCTCATGCTAGCCAAAGCACCCAACCACTGAGCGGCAGCCCCAGCCCCAGGCAAAGATATTATTGTTTCAACATGTAATTAAAGTTATTTTAATTATAAGATATTTTACTTTTTCACACTAAGTCTTTGAAATCTGGTGTGGATTTTTCATTTACAGTGCATATCACATTTCAAGTTCTAAACAACCACGTGTGACTGTTTTGAGGCAACACAGAACATTTTAGACGTAGTAAAAAGCCGCTACTAAATCAAAGACAGGCTGGAGCTGGAGAGAGGACTCAGTGGCTGAAAGCATTGGATAATCTCCCAGAGAACCCAGGTTCAATTCCCAGTATCTTTACGGTGGCTCACAACCATCTGATGCCTTTTGCTGACCTCCATAGGCACTGGGCACAGTAACATGCAGGCAAAACACTCACACACACAAATTAAAAATAAATAATAAATAAAATAAAGATTGTCTTGCTTAAAAAAAAAAAAAAAGGCAGGCTATATATGCTGTATGACCTAATCTTGAAACAGAATATATATGTATTTATATTCTACAAAAGTGATACTAAATGGCATCCTCTCTAACCTTGCGTCTTGCTTTCTTCCTTTCATTCATTCATTCTTCTTTTTTTTTTCTTTTTCTTGAGACAGGGTGTCTCTGTGTAGTCCTGGCTGTCCTAAAACTGGCTCTGTAGACCATGCTGCCCTCACACTCAGAGATCCGCCTGCCTTGCCTCCTGGGTACTGGGACTACTAGTCTGGCAAGGATTATTTTTATATTACATGTTTCTACTTCGTGTGTCCCAAACTTGATCATGTATTTATGATTAGAAAACAAGAAACAAGGAAAGTAATTTTTTAAAGTGAGATATATTCGTTTTCTATTGTTGTAATGAGTTGCTTCAATTTTATTGGTTTTAAATAACACAAATTCATGATACAATTGGTAATTTAAAAACCAGATAGGGGCTGGGTGTGGTGGTACACACCTTTAATCTCAGCACTTGGGAGGCAGAAGGCAGGCAGATCTCTGTGAGTTCAAGGCCAGCCTGGTCTACAAAGTTCTAGGATAGCCACAGGGCACTATACACAAAGAAATCCTATCTCAAAAAAACATAAGTAAATAAATAAATAAATGCCAGGCAACGCCCTCTATACACAGAGGAACCCTGTTCCCAAAACCTAAATACATACATACATACATACATACATACATATATACATACATACATACATACCAGACAGAGGCCTACTTGAATCAAAGTTTGCCAGATGGGCTGCATTCCTTCTGGAGGGTCAAGAGAGAATCTGCTTTCTTGCCTTTTCAAGCTCCTGGATGCAGTCTACTGTTCCTTCGTTCCCATGTAACTCCATTTTCTGTTACCATAATGAACTGCCTGAGACTGGGAACTTTATAAAGAAAAGAAATGTATGTAGCTCACAGTTAGGAAGGTTCAAGGCAATGGCACAGGCATCATCCCCCAGGTTTGGTGAAGGCCCTCTTGCCATATGTCAGATGGGAGCATGTGAAAGCATCAGTGAGATCATGTGGTAAGAACGCAGGTAGAACAGGAAGCAGGCCAGCCTTGCTCTTTTGCAACAACCTATTATGGGAACTGACCAGGCTCTGAAAGACTGTACCAATTCCTTTGTTGTTGTTTGGGTTTGTTTTTTTTTGAGACAGGGTTTCTCTGTGTAGCCTTGGCTGTCCTGGACTCGCTTTATAGAGCAGGCTGGCCTCAAACTCACAGTGCTCTGCCTCTGTCTCCCAGAGTGCTGGAACTACAAGCATGCTCCACCATACCAGGCACATCAATCCCTTTTAAAGGCAACTTTCCCAATGGTCTTCTACTGGGTCCTACTTCCTAACAGAAGTACCTGAAGAGTGGGGTGCATACCATGCCCAAATCATAGCAACTACCTGCTCCAGCTTCTAAGCCAGCTCTACTACATTTCTCCCTTGGGCTCTCTTCTTACCTACCTCTTCTGTTTTGTGTGACCACATTTATCCTATATGGATAAGGATAATCTCCCTATTTCAATACCATCTAATTCCACATAAACCTCTGTTTCCCTTTGCCATGTAATACAATCTAGGAGTTAGTAAGTAGGGTATCTGGGTGGCTGTTATTATTCCTACTACAAGAGCTGTAGCCATAATTAGTACCATGTAACAAATATTTCTATTCTCTCTTCAGGGACATGGTAGGGTATATTTCCTTGCCTCCTTTTTTTTTTTTTTTGGGGGGGGGGGGGCCTGATTGGTACGTTTACACGAGACCACAATTTGCGTCAAAGTTTGGCAGGGGCACCAAGATTCCAGGAACTGGGTGGTCAAGGGGGGTAGGATGACCCCTTGACGTGGCCCGCCACCTGTTATTTTGTTTTTCCCTATCTTAGCTGAAACAGTCTCACAGATATCTATGAGAGTGAATAACACAAACTGTTTTTAGTATGACTGGGGCAGCCTGACCACAGATATCCCAAGTGGGTGACACAGCTAGGATTTCTCAGTAATTTTCCAGTTTCTCATCTGGCCTTCAGAGTTTTACAAAACAGTGGTGTCTCACAAAATGGCATTAGCTATGTTTAACTTAGTGTGAGGCTGGGGTCTTTCAACAGAACTCCCCTAAAGCTTAAATATAGATCAGGGAAGATGTTCTCTTGTTACCGAAAGGGCTAAGTCACTGCCTCCTGTACTTATAAACCCCAGGCAGGCCCTAGTAGTTTGCAAAACATGCCTACTCTCATTGCAGCCTCTTACTGATTTCATGAGAAGGATTGTGGATTCTCGTTTTCTGAGTTGGACTAAGGGCTGTAGGGTAGGAAGATGGCAGAAGTGAACTAGAAACATGAGTGCCAGGCTCTAGGGATTTCCTGCTATATAAGAGCTGTAGAGGGAACCTCAGAAACACAAATCTAGTGCTGGAGAGGTGGCTCAGTGGTTAAGAACACTTGCTGCTCTTGTAAAAGACCAAAATTTGGTTTCCAGCTCATACTCTTCTATACTACCACTTAGAAGAAATCCAACACTCTCTTCTGGACTCTACAAGCATCTGAAAGTGCATGTATGTCTTTAAAAGAAAGAAAAGCAAATCTACCTCTGGCAGCCCTCATTCGCCTATGATGATGATTTATTGGGTATCTTCTGTATACCCTTCATTGTTGCTAATGGCTGGGGGTATCATCCCAAGCAGCCAGGAGGACAGTCTCTCAATCAGTGGGTTATTGCATATTCTTCAGTTTATTTTAATTGGACAGATATGCCCTCCTAGGTCCTACTTAGAAAATTAAGAGGTTATTCAACCTCACTGCAGTGAGGTCTGAAGTTCCTTTGGGCATTTCAGAGCTTGTAGTAATTAAAACCGCTTTCCCAGGATCAGTCTGCTATCAATCATGGAAGCCATGCACAGATGTTTCAGCTTGATAAAGGCCCTTATGAAATGAAGCCATTAAATATAAGAGTTGTGTTAAACTTAGCTGCATTACGAAGACAGAGAGAGCAGAAGAATCAAAGTTTACTAGGTCAGAAAAAAAAAAAAAGCAACCAAGAGGAGAGGGAAAGAAATAGTATCTTTAATTTCCAAGAGGATACAATGAAGCCAAGAGATATAAATTATCTAAGATAGGACACTTGATAACGACCTTTTAATTGACTTGAAAAAAAATGGATCTCTTGGTAGTTACTTTAGAATCCCACTTTGAACTTATGTTTATTTTAATTTATGGACATGGTGAACTAGTCAAATCCGATAAACATGAGTATCCTTGGTTACCAGATGCTCTGTAGGCTGGACAGTGACTGTCTGCCGGCAGGACCTGGTTTATACAGCTGTTAGAGGAACGCGTGGCACACTGACACTGGGCTGCATTTACAGCCCGGGCCTGGGGCTGGGGGGTGTCGGGGTGCCTGAGAGTGCACATTGCTCTTGCTGAGGACACAGGTGGACTCTCAAGACCCAGCAGTAACCCTCAG
>NW_026585644.1:61288698-61328325 GCF_907164565.1 Psammomys obesus
GTAACCCTCAGCCATTGCTGAGGACACAGGTGGACTCTCAAGACCCAACACTAACCCTCAGCCATTGCTGAGGACACAGGTGGACTCTCAAGACCCAGCAGTAACTCTCAGCCATTGCTGAGGACACAGGTGGACTCTCAAGACCTAACAGTAACTCCCAGCCATTGCTGAGGACACAGGTGGACTCTCAAGACCCAACAGTAACTCCCAGCCATTGCTGAGGACACAGGTGGACTCTCAAGACCCAACAGTAACCCTCAGCCATTGCTGAGGACACAGGTGGACTCTCAAGACCTAACAGTAACTCTCAGCCATCTTTCTTCTGACCTTCACAGGCACTGCATACACAGGGTGCACAGACATGAATGCCAGCAAAACACCCATACATACATTAAAAAAGCAATTAAATTCCAGGCCCCCAGGAAACTTTTCAGAAAGGAATTTGTCCATAAATATATGAAAATGAATAGGCCTGGCTCATTTTGTACCTTCCTTCTTCAGTGACCTGCGCCTTCTCTGGATTTAAGATTACAGCACACAAAGGATGAACTGTGGGTGATTTCAACCTCATTTTTAAGAATTAGCTAACAGCATGGCCCCACTGTAACTCAGAGTACTCACAGAGCGACTCCTGTGTTCCTGGACCTGCGCTAGGCTTTGTGGGAAAGCAAAAGAGCTGTGCCACCTACCCCCTATCTAGCTAAGAATTGTGTTTAAAAGTTATGAGCACCAATACTAGAGAATAGAGCACAGAATCAAAATAAGGTAGAAATATGATGGGAGGTCAGTGTGACATCCTGTACTTGTATATTCAACAGACATGCCACAAAAACCCACATGCCAAGCATTAGCCAACCCATTAGAGAACAATGTGAAAAAGGTCTTGCTTTTTTTCCTGGAGTTTACACTTTTCCATTGTTTACTCTTTGCTTAGCACAAGGGTAAACAAATAAGTATATCTTACATCTTCTAACTATGTGAGAAAATGAAACAGAGGAGGCATGCAACACTCTTTTAGACAGGACCATATTCCAAAGATAAGAAGTTATGTGAGAAAATGAGGCCAAGTATGTATACCAGGCCCTTATAGATGGGGCAATTTTCCTCTTAGAGGAGGGCCTGAACAGAGTCCCTACCTGTCTTAGTCACTGTTCTGTTGCTATGAAGAGACACCATGACCAAGGCAACTTTTATAAAAAAATTAAAAAAAAAAAGCATTTAACTAAGGGCTTGATATACCATGGCTGGTTGAGATCCATCAGAGGCCTGTCTTTTTCTGAAAAGAAACAGAGAAGTGGATGGACAGGTTGGGGGATAGCGGGGGGATGGAATTGAGAAGAGAAAGAGGGAGGGAAAACTGTAGTTGGGATGCAAAATAGATAAACAGGTAGATAGATAGATAGAAACAAATGATAAATTAAATTATATATAAAACATAAAAAGAAAATCACACTGAACCAAGAAACTACAAAGACCTGGAAGTCAACAGAAATGTGAGCAGGAGCTGGTTATCATAACCCGCGTAACCAGCGAAACCACAGCACTGTGATACCACTCTCTGAGTAGAAAGATGGTTTATTTGAAAAGAGCAGGCTGCCAGGCTGTCTCAGGGCACGAAAGGGGCAGGACTAAGAACAGCAGAAAGCAGGAAAAGTCTTGTCTCTTTAGTGGGAGCAGAGGTGCAGGCCAGAAAAGCCTGAGATTTAGTGTGGTGCTTTGGTCTGTAGCAGGCTGTTTTGGTTAATGAGGAACTAGATGCCCTTTGCCAGAGGTAGTTGGCCATTGAAGGCAGATACAGGAAATAAGGCTTTTCCTGACAAACAGAAACATACTTCACAGGATTTCTGAGGAACAATGAGTTAGGTTTTTTGTTTACCTGATAGCAATGCTATTTACCAAGTCACAGTTTAGCCTGAGCTGAGCCCAGACTATTACTCCAGACATTGTCAGTAGAACTACCATTTTGGGAGCCCACTTTGGACCTAACATTTACTTGATGATATTAAGGGGTTCATACTAAATCCCTTTTTGAGAATGGCAATGACATTAGGACTTAGAAAAAAATATATATATATCTCAAATGATGAGTGAATGAAAAAGAAATAAAAAGTAAAGGACATAACTGCTCCTAGGTGTGGTGGAGGAAAAAGTTTATTATAGATATAAGGAAGACATAGGCAAAGGCAGACACATGTGGGAATAGGGGGAGGGAGAGAGAAGGAGGCCAAAGATACAAAAGAGGCAAAGGAGAGGGCCGGTAACCAAAATGTCTGGCTTATATGGGGAGAAGTCTCTGGGGGAAGGGCAGCCCAGCTCCTGAGCTTGAAAGTTCTGGGTAGAGAGCAGGTGTGCCACCATACCCTGTAACAGGAAGGGACTAAGGGATGCTGGGAGAACCTGGAGGTATGCTTTGAAATGTTAAAGTCACCTCAGCTGATTGTTCCAGGTTTGAAGCTTAACACTGAGTATTTGCCTCAAGGTAATCAAGGATAGCTGGCAACTATACCTGAGTGGGAAGCATAGATTCTCCGAGAAAAACTGGGGAAAACAAACCCAATAGTAACTGTTCATGAAAGTGTCTGCTTCTACTGTTCAACTCTGCCATTGTATGTGAAAGTACTCACAGGCAAAAGACAAAGAAATAACTGTGTGTCCAATAAAAAATTATCTATAGAAACAATGAGGCTGTGATTCAGACTTTGGGCTGTGTGGTGGTTTGAATGAGAATCTGCCCCCATTCGCTCCTAGGGAGTGGCACTGTTTGAAAGGATCAGGATGTGTGGTTTTGGAGTAGGTGTGGAGGAAGTGTGTTATTGGGGTTGGGCTTTCAGGTTTCAAATGCTCAAGCCAGACCCAGTGTCTCTCTCTTCCTGCTACCTGTGGATCTGAATGTAGAACTCGTGTGCCCCCATGCTTTCTGAGCCTGTAAGCAAGCCTCAGTTAAATGCTTTTCTTATTAAGAGTGCCATGGTGGTGCATGCCTGTAATCCCAGCACTTGGGAAGGCAGAGGCAGGTAGATCTCTATCAGTTCGAGACCAGCCTGCTCTACAAAATGAGTCCAGGACAGCCAAAGTGACACATAGAAACCCTGTCTCAAAAAACAAACAAACAAACAAACAAACAAACAAACAAAGAGTTGCCATAGTCACCAGGCAATGTGACCTTTAATGCTATATCTATATTTATATCATCTATCTATCTATATCTATCTATCTATCTATCTATCTATCTATCTATCTATCTATCTATCTAAACGCTATCTAGCCAAAGGGAGATTGGATGGGAGGAAGTCAAGGGAGAGACAGCTGGAGGGTGGAAGTTCCCCTGGTGGCCGAGAGGGGCCTCAGGAGATGCCAGCAGGTAGGAGCGGCCCTCCTCAAACTTCAATACAGAATCTGAGTCAGCCAAGAAGCCTGACAGTCTGCATTTCGGCAGTGTGCACATGGTGGTGACGTTACAGATGGACCATATTTTGCTTAGTAAGGCCGTCAAAGATCCTAAGAGTGTCCATGACCTCACTAGGGTTGGGGAGAAAAAAAAGGGCTCTAGGACTTATTTGTGACTCTAAGGGTCCAGAAGCAGGCAAGAAAGGCAAATCCCTGACATCAGGAACCATAGACCTCTGCCCTCCTGTGTCCCACTGTCATAGCACTTTCAAAAATCAACTATTTTCACCTATTCAGTTGATTGTGTCATATGGAACATCATTATGCATTAACGTGACAGCATAAAAATGTTCTCATTTTGTTGACATAAGACCTTCTGACTTCCAGCTATGCCAGATCAGCTAAGCAACTTGTGCCTCCTTACTAGCTAGCCCTTTCCTGTTTCTCCAAATACCACTTCTTTTTTAAAATTTTTTATTTTTTATTTATTTATTACATATACAGTGTTCTGCCTACACACCAGCAAAGGGCACCAGATCTATTATAGATGGTTATGAGCCACCATGTGGTTGCTGGGGATTGAACTCAGGAACTCTGGAAGAACAGTCACTGTTCTTAACCTCTGAGCCATCTCTCCAGCCCCCAAATACCACTTCTTGGTTACTCTGAAAGTTACCAATAGACATTTGAATCACATGCCTCATTTGTGTTAAATGTTCTTGAAGTTTAAGCTTCATCAGTTGATTTCTTCCCTTGGTGGAAACCAATGATGCTTAAGAGCTTGCCCTTGAAACCACAAGAGAAAGAATTCTAGAAAGACAACAACAACAACAAGAGAAAGAAAGAAAGAAAGAAAGAAAGAAAGAAAGAAAGAAAGAAAGAAAGAAAGAAAGAAAGAAAGAAAAATTTTCTGTTTCCTACAGGAGACATTAAAGTTATTTAATGGGCTCAACAAGTAAAGGTATTTGCTGCAAGGCTAGTAAACTGAGTTCAATTCCTGGGTTACACATGGTAGGAGAAACCAATGACTACAAGTTGTCCTCCGTCTCTACACACATAGATGTACACACACATAGTAAACCCACCCACCCACCAACCAACCAACCAACAAATAATTAAATAGATGTATATACCTTTAAAATTACTTATCAAAAGGTACACAGTTCTACTGGAAAGGACATAGATATAACTATGAACAGTACTCTAACCAGGCAGACCCAGCCGGAGGACAGCCCTTGCTGGGACCCAGAGGACCAATACCAGCTAGTCTGACCTCTCCTTAGAGGCAAGAGCAAAACAGAAATCTACCTCCCAAATTAGTACCATTACTAAACCTTTGAAATGCTTTGAACACTTCCTGAAAAGACTGTCTTTCTGCTTTGCATGACACAAATTCTGAAAGCCAGAAATCTGCAAGAGCTGATGAGATACTTCCTTTATCTATTTTTCTTTTTTTAATTTTCTTCTCTTTTTTTTTTTTTATTAATTACAGTTTATTCACTTTGTATCCCAGCTATAGCCACCTCCCTCCCTTTTCTTCACCCATACCCCTCCCACAGTCCACTGATAGGGGAGGTCCTCCTCCTTTTTCTTCTGACCCTAGCCTATCAGGTCTCATCAGGACTGGCTGCATTGTCTTTCTCTCCCCCATAAGGGGAGTTATGATCAAAGAGTTAGCCCCTGAGTTCATGCCAGTTTGAGCCAGAAAAGCTGAGTTGAACTAGCCAGCCAGAGTTCAGAAAGAACTAGAAAGGGTGAGTTTATTCAGCAGTGAGTCTCAGAGGCTGAAAACATTCTAGGCCTAGATTAGATTGTACGGAGGTCAGAAGCTTCCAGTACTAGGCCTAGGTTAACAGATCGAGGCAGTAAGCCTCTAAAACAACAATTACTTTAGGTAAATAAAAGTTACTTATAGTATATGTATAGTATACTATATAGTATATGTATAGTATAGTACATTAATACAGGTTCTCACATACACATAGAAAACATTTTTTGTTTTAACTGTAAAGAATTACTGAGCCCTATTCTTAACAGTTATGTTATTTCACCAGTTTCTGAAAGAAAAAATATGACCTTGCCTTTATCATAAAGGTCACATTGACCCTAACTCTGTGTTGAAAGAGCTTGAAGTCCTTGAATTAACTTACCTTAATAATTTCAAGTGATATATTTCTACAATTATTTCTAAATGCATTAGCTAACAATAATCCTACTCTTTTTAAATATTGCTTTTAATGATCTAACCTTCCCCTTAACAAAATTACACACATATGCATTGTATTAGTAAATAATATATTAACAAAGAAATCAGGTCTTCATAACCAATGTGTCTTCAGGCTAAGAACTAATATTTAAAACTGAAGGCATATATCACATCTTTGAAAAAAAAACAAACACTTGGGAGAGTTTATTCTATTTCCCACAGAGATATGAAATATGTCCTCATCTCTCAGTAGTCTGTCACGTTGGTCTTTGGTGAAATGAGAATTAAGGATAGAGTGCATCATGACTTGAGATATAAGCTATTGTACTAGAGCCACGGACAAATTATTTAATTTTTCCTATCCCAGTTATCTAACCTGAAAGATAAATTTTACTGGTTGTTATGAGGAATGCATAGAGCAATATAGTACATGAAAACTTTTTAATGTTGTCAATCATAATCATTATTGTGTTAGCAAAACAACCAGATAGAACAAATTAAGATAGAGAAAAAAATTTTTAGAAAGTAGGGGATAATTTTTTATTTAAATTTTTAAAAATTTTATTTTATGTGCATCAGTGTGAAGGTGTCAGATCTCTTGGAAATGGAGACAGTTGTGAGCTGCCATGTGGGTGCATGGGAATTGAACTTGGATCCTTTGGAAGAGTAGACAATGCTCTTAACCACTGAGCCATCTCTCCAGCCCTGGTAGAGAAGATTTAATTGACACAGTTTTAGGAGTCTAGTGGTCCAGCATGGGATAGAGGGTGTAGAAGCCAGAAATTTAAAAAAAAAAAAAAAATAATAATAATAATGTTGAGCCTATGGCTGCCTTTCTCCTCCTCCTTCCTTTCTTCTGGTGTGGGTCTCAGTCTTGGGATGGTGTCACCACATTCATGTGGGTCTTTCCCCTCAGTTAATACTCTCTGGAAAAGCCTTTATATATACTCCCAGAGCTGTGCTTCACCATTCTTCAAAATCTAACTTACGTCAAGATCTAAATAAAGATCAAGTACCATTGTCTTAGGGTTTCTATTGTAAAGAGACACCATGATCACAACAACTCTAATAAAGAAAAACGTTTAATTGGGGCTAGCTTACAGCATGATGCCACACAGACAGACATAGTGCTGCAAAAGATGCTGAGGGTTCTACATCTTGATCTGCAAGCAGTAGAAAAAGATTGTGTTCCACACCCAGCATAGTTTGAGCATATGAGACTTCAAAGCCCACCCCCACTGTGACACACTTCCTCCAGCAAGGCCACAGCTACTCCAACAAGGCCAGACCTCCTAATAATGCCACTCCCTATGGTCCTATGAAGGCCAATTATGTTCAAATTACCACAACCATCATACAGATTGTAATACCAGGATCATGGATCCTCAGAGTCCACCAGATGACTCTATGCAAGAGCAAGAGAGCTTTATTATGAGAGATATCGAACTTGGTACCCAAGTCTCACTGACACAGCAGGGGAGAAGTGGGACCCTGATCCCTGAGTAAGCAGGGTTTTTAAAGGGAAAGACTGTAAACAGGGGGTTTCTATGACAGCAAGTGGGGGGGGGGGTACATGTTTCCATGAGAGAAAGCAGGGGAGTTCATGCCATGACGTTACAGAACTGGGTAAAAGCCACAGGAGAGAGGTGACCATTTACATAATCACGATTGCCAGGGAGATTGTCTCTATTTTTTACTGTGATATTTCCTGGAGACCATTGCTTGGAGAGCTAACTTTGTTTTCTGCCAGGTGCACATTCAGTGATATTTCCTGGTACCTGAGTTCAGCTCCCAGTCAAGATGGCTCCTTATTTCAAAATGGAGTCACCCAGGCTAACTTAAACTCTTGAATATCATTACTCTTTAGTAAAGAAATCTGGATGTTATTTGTTCTCACCATAGCTATGCTTGTCACTTTATTTAAGAACCTAAAAAAGGGGGCTGGAGAGATGGCTCAGAGGTTAAAAACACTTGCTGTTCGTCCGAAGGTCCTGAGTTCAATTCCCAGCCACATGGTGGCTCAGAACCATCTATAGTAAGATCTGGTGTTCAGGCAGAATGTTGTATAAATAATAAATAAATCTTAAAAAAAAAAGAACCTAAAAAAGAATATAAACAATGGATTTTTTATCATTCCCTTAACTCTCCTTCATAAAATAAGAATATTCTTATCAATAACACACATGTTAAAGAACCTGAAAGCTATAATAGATGCTTAGGGGTCAGGAAAGTGCTGTTGAGACAGCTCAGTGGAAACACAAGGATCCAAGCCTGAATCTCTAGCACACCTGTGGAAATCTGGCATGGGTGTACATCCCTGTAACCCCAGTTTGGGGAAGTTGAGACAGGCAAAATGGTAAACTCCAGGTCAGTGAGACTCTGGCTCCAGAAAATGAGGTGGAGCGCAACAGAGGACAACAAATGTTGTCTTATTCTGGCTTCCATAAGAGGATACATGCGTGCACACTCCTGCACAGGCACATACACACAGGACACACACAAGGGGGGTGTGTGAAGGAATAGAATTCTGATTCAATTAAAATAACTTTCAATTAAATATTAGAAAATAAGACCATAACACCTTGGAAAATTATGAAGACAATAGTCTTAAGTAGGCCACACACAAGCTCTTTCATTATAATTTTTGGGGGGAGTTCTGAATAGCCTTAGATTTCTAGACTCACTTTGTAGACCAAGTTGGCCTCAAACTCAAAGCGATCTGCCTGCCTCTGCCTCCATGAGTGCTGGGATTAAAGGCGTGCACCACCACACCTGGCTTAAAATTGTTGTTGAAACAAATTTGTCATTCCTTTGTGTCGTGTTAGACAAATACAATCATTATCTAATATACTGGAATTATCTTTTGGCTGGCTAATGACTCTCCATGCTCTTGGAAGTATGGTAAAATTGCACTGTGCCCCACAAAGTCTTAAGCTATACGTGTGACTTTCCAACATCTGAGGATTAAGATAGTGAGAGCCTGGCAAACAGTGCATCATCTGTGCTGGTGGTTGGGGGGAGGCTTTGAAATCCACAACACAGATTCACAAAGTGCTTTTGCCATCTTCAGTGTGTAGAAATTCAACTGAGGGGGCTACATTGCCAACTAAACAGAATGGTATGTTCTAGGTCATAGATTGACTTTTTAAAGTGGTTCATCTTTTCATCTTTATCAGCCAAAGTTACAAGAGATCTGAAGGCTTTCATGCAGCTTGTAGTCTATGATTTTCAGAATTTATGAAAATCACCCAGCAGATTTTCCAAAATTTAAAACCCACCAAAAGTCTGAGCCAAATACATTGTACAAAAGTACTGAATTGACATCTACTGACATTAAAACATGGCAGGTAGAAAAGAGAACCTTAGAATCAATCAAAATGCCATAGTATCGAATGGATCTGCCAGATGCTTGATAGGCAAATTCTAGTTAATTTTAGGTTTATTTCACCTTAACTAAAATGATGCTGCACCATACCACCAACCTAAATTTACTGAGTTGTTCCTAGACATAGCTCCTGCCAGCAAAACAATTGCAGATCTAAGTGTTGTCTCGACAGGTAGGTCCAAATCCTACAGCTGGCATTCCTTCACATAGTCACACACTTCTAAAGAGGCTGTGCAAACTAAAGCCATAAATGCTATTGGCTTATGCACTATTTGCGGCTTTTAGAAATCAGAAAATGGCCTATTTTTACTTTATTGTTTTACTTGAAAAAAATCTAATTAGGAAAAAATAGATCTTCTTTTTCTGTTGAATTGAAAGGCTTGCATTTGATGATTAACTGTATTGGCAACAGACAACAATGTCAACAGTGCCCTGCAAATGTACCCTGATTAAATATATTTAGCCCTCCATGTAAGATGTACTCTGCTGTGTTCAATATGGTGCTAGATGTGGGTGGAAAAAAAAAAGTAGATATTTAATTCGTCCAAGCAAGTCATGAGGTTGCTAAAATCCTTAGCCTCTACAGCAGCATGTCTCACCAACCAAAGCTATATGGTTTGTGAGTGAACGTCTAGAAGGAGCATTGAGCTAGAACAGGATATGGAAACCAAACGAAGAACATAAACCAATAAGAGAAAAACGTTGAGTGACCTGAAGTGTCAGTTTTTGAAGTCAGTTCAAGTCCCGCATGCTTTATCTTGATGTAATCTTAAGATAGTGGGTACAAACAAGGACTACCATGCAGTTTTTAAAATGGTTGCTCTATAGTACAGCTTGAGATCAGCGATGGAGATACCTCCAGAAGATCTTTTACTGTAGAGGATTCTGGGTTTCTTGTTATTCCATATGAAGTTGAGGATTTTTCTTTCAAGGTCTGTAAAAATTGTGTTGGTAATTTGATGGGAATTGCATTGAATCTGTAGGTTACTTTTGGTAAGATGGCCATTTTTACTATGTTAGTCCTGCTAATCCATGAGCATGGGAGATCTTTCCACCTTCTGATATCCTCTTCTAATCTTTCTTCAGAGACTGGACGTTTTTTTCATACAAGTCTTTGACTTGCTTGGTTAGAGTTACACCAAGGTACTTTATGTCCTTTGTGGCTATTGTAAAAGGTGTTGTTTCCCTAATTTCTTTCTCAGCCCATTTGTCCTTTATATACAGGAGAGCTACTGATTTTTTTTTTAAGTTTATTTTGTGTCCAGCCACTTTGCTGAAAGTGTTTATCAGTTATAGGAGTTCCTTGGTAGAATTTTTGGGGTCACTCATGTATACTATCATATCATCTGCAAATAGTGATACTTTGACTTCTTCCTTTCCAATTTCTATCCCTTTGATCTCCTTTGTCTTATTGTTCTAGCAAGGACTTCAAAAACTATGTTGAAGAAATAAGAAGAGAGTGGGCAGCCTTGCCTTGTCCCTGAGTTCAGTAGGATTGATATGTTTCTCCCTGTTTAGTTTGATGTTGGCGATAGGCTTGCTGTAATTGCCTTTACTATGTTTAGGTATGTGCCTTGTATCCCTGATCTCTCCAAGACTTTAAACATAGATGAATGTTGTATCAAATGCTTTTCAGCATCTAAGATGATAATCATGTGGGTTTTTTTTCTTTCAGATTGTTTATATGGTAGATTATATTGATGCATTTCCATATTTGAACCACCCTTGCATACCTCGGATGAAGCTTACTTGGTCATAGTGGATGATATCTTTGATGGGTTCTTGGATTTGGTTTGTGAGTATTTTGTTGAGTATTTTTGCATCAGTGTTCATAAAGGAGATAGGTGTGAAGTTCTCTTTCTTTGTTGGGTCTTTGTTCGGTTTAGGTATCAAGGTGACTGTGGCTTCATAGAATAAGTTTGGTAATGTTCCTTCTATTTCAAATTTGTGGAATAGTTTGAAGAGTATTGGTGTTAGCTCTTCTTTGAAGGTCTGGTAGAATTCTGTGCTAAAACCATCTGGCCCTGGACTTTTTTTGGATGGGAGACTTTTTATGACAGCTTCTATTTCCTTAGGAGATATAGGACTATTTAAATGGGACCTCATCAAACTGAAAAGCTTCTGTAAAGCAAAGGACACTGTCATCAGAACAAAACAACAGCCTACAGATTGGGAAAGGATCTTCACCCACCCTATACCTGACAGAGGGCTAATAACCAGAATATATAAAGAGCTCAAGAAGTTAAACATCAGCAAATCAAGTAACCCAATTAAAACATGGGGTACAGAGCTAAACAGAGAATTCTTTTAATGGAGGAATACTGAATGGTAGAGAAACACTTAAACAAATGTTCAACATCCTTAGCTATAGAGAAATGCAAATCAAAACAACTCCAGATTTCACCTTACACCCATCAGAATGGCTAAGATCCAAAACTCAAGTGACAGTACATGCTGGAGAGGATATGGAGAAAGGGAAACCCTCCTCCATTGCTGGTGGGAATGTAAACTTGTACAACCACTTTGGAAATCAATCTGGCACTTTCTCAGATAATTAGGAATAGTGCTACCTCATGATCCAGCTATATCACTCCTAGGCATATGTCCAAAAGATGCTCAACTATACAACAAGGACATTTGCTCAACATGTTTGTAGCAGCTTTATTTGTAATAACCAGAAGCTGGAAACAACCCAGCTATCCCTCAGTTGAAGAATGGATATAAAAATTGTGGTACATTTACACAATGGAATACTACTCAGCAACTAAAAACAAGGAAATCATGAAATTTTCAGGCAAATGGTGGGAACTAGAAAAGATCATCCTGAATGAGATATCCCAGAAGCAGAAAGACACACATGGTATATACTCACTCATAAGTGGATATTAGACACATAATAGAGGATAATCATACTAAAATCTGTATACCTAAAGAAGCTAAGCAAGGAGGAGGACCCTGGGTAAGATGACCAATCCTCATTAAAAAAGTCAAAGGGGATGGACATCAGAAGAGGGAGAAAACAGGGAAGAGGACAGAAGCTTACCACAGAGGGCCTCTGAAAGACTCTACCCTGCAGGGTATCAAAGCAGATGCTGAAACTTACAGCCAAACTTTGGGCAGAGTGCAGGGAATCTTATGAAAGAAGTGGGAAATAGTAAGACCTGGAGAGGACAGGAGCTCCACAAGAAGAGCAAGAGAGCCAAAAAATTTGGGCCCAAGGGTCTGAGCCTGATACTCCATGATATACCATTCATGGAGATAACCTAGAACCCCTGCACAATTGTAATCCATGGCAGCTTAGTGTCCAAGTAGGTTCCATAGTAATGTGAACAGAGACTGTCTCTGACATGAACTGATTGGCCTGCTCTTTGATCACCTCCCCCTGAAGGGGGAACAGCCTTACCAGGCCACAGAGGAAAATAATGCAGCCAGTCCTGATGAGACTTGATAGGCTAGGGAGAGAGGGAAGGGGAGGGGGACCTCCCCTAACAGTGGGCTAGGGTAAGGGCATGGGAGGAGAAGAGGGAGGAAGGGTGGGGTTGGGAGGGGATGAGGGAGGTGGCTACAGCTGGGATACAAAGTGAATAAACTGTAATTAATACAAAAATAAATAAATTATATATTAAAAATATTTCTGGCACTCCAACCAAGGACCATTCAAAAACAAAAACAAAAAAATAAAAAAAACAGGCAGGGCAAGATGGCGGTGCCGGGAGGACTCTCATTCTGAGGAGCAGCACAGCAGGATTGGCACAGTGACCAGCAATCAGAACTCGCGGCCATAAAACACAAGTGATTGTGTTTCACAGGTGAAAGGATACCCCACGGTGGGGGATTCAATCAGCTTTAACTCACCCAGCTAAACCGCGGAAGAGATCCTGGTTCCGCCAGGCGCTTGGTTGCCAGCCCAGAGCTACACGCCAGCGCGATCTGGTCACGGTCCCAGACTGAACTGTGGGCCCACAACACCATAGGCTGGATATCCCAGTTGAGAGATAACCCCACAGAGCATGAAACAATTGGGACCAACCTCAGGTTACCCAGACATCCCCTGGAAAAGACTCGGGTTCCACGGGCGCCCCAAGAGCCAACCCAGACCCAGAGCCGGGACACAGGCGCCTGCACAGAGCCCTGTCTGCGCGCGTGATTCGCCACCTCAGAAAGAACTGTGGGCACCAGGGCACCAGGGCACCAGACTGCGTGTCTCTGGCAGGAGGAAACCCCCAGCGGAGGGGGTCAGCAGCTCTAACGCTTAGGACACCCAGCACCAAAACACTTCCTGGACTCACGCAGACTCTAGTGCATGCAGGAGCGCTGTGCTCTGCCGCCATTATTGAGTTCCCCTGGGGCACTGGGACACACAGCTGCATCCTCGGACCTGCAGGAGTCGAAGAGCCATTACAGCAGCCCTCAGATACTGTGCCAAGGATCAACCAGTTATCCCTAGCTAGACTGTCAAAACTGTGGGAATCCCTGGTCCTTCAAGAGGGCTGCACCCACAGCGTCTGGACCAGAGCAGTGCCTGCAGCCACCATCCCAGACAGAGACACACAGCTTCTGGTCCAGAGTGAGGCACCCAGCCTCCAGACCAGAGCAGCGCCCCCAGGTGACAACTCAACCTAGGTGCACATTCTCCAGGTCCAGAGCAATCAGCCTTTGGCCCAGAGACTTGCTGAGTGCACCTCCCACTTTCTCAGATAGAACAATGCGCCCCAGGAAAACAGACTGAGTTTCCCTGTTGGGAGAAAACCCCACAGCTAGGGAATCAGCAGTTTCTTCAAGAGGACTGTACATGGAAATTTAGTGAGCAGCAGCACACTAAATTTATAACAAGAAACCCAGCAGTGGGGCAGCTGTCTTGAGAAATTCTATGGGTAAGAGGTGATCCCCCCTGCCTAACATAGACCACAGCTACTACTCAGGGCTATAAACCTGAGGTGAGCAGTGGCAACTCCTGAGAAACACTGGCCATACACTGACCATAACCAAAAAGCAGAGAAGGACTCCTTCAGGAAAAATCATCTTCCGGCCAAGGGGATACTCCCTACCTCAGGACTCCAGGAAGCAGAGAAACTAACAGCCAACACCTAAATCAGCCCAATGGGTAGAGGTCAGCATAAAGGCTCAACCAACAAAAGACAGAGCAATATGGCATCTCCAGAACCCAGCCATCCAGGGGCGAACAGCCCTGAATAATGCAGCATAATAGAAAATCAAGAAGATGACCTTACATCTATGTTGATGAAGAGGATAATAGAGGAAACAAATAAAATACATAAAGAATTAGAGGAAGATAAAATCAAACAGATCATGGCTATCCGTAAAGAAATGGAGGAAGATAAAGACAAGCAGATTAGGGCCATCCGTGAAGAAATACGGGAAGATGCAGCCAAACAGCTTGTGGTCTTCAGAGAAGAAATAATTAAATCACTGAAAGAAATAAAAGAGACAGAGTTGAAGGAACTAAAAGAAAAAGAGGAAAATACAAGCAGACAGGTGAAGGAAGTAAACAAAACAACTCAAGACCTGAAGATAGAACTAGAAAAATTAAAGAAAACACAAATGGAGGAAATAATGGAGAGGAAGAATTTAGGGAAGAAAACAGGAACTACAGAGGTAAGCATAACCAACAGAATACAAGAAATGGAAGAAAGAATCTCAGGTGTAGAAGATACAATGGAAGAAATCGATGTATCTGTCAAAGAAAATGTTAAATCCAAAAAATTCCTGACACAGACCGTCCAAGAAATCCAAGACAATATGAAAAGACAAAATCTAAGAATAATAGGAATAGAGGAAAAAGAAGACTCCCTTCTCCAAGGCCCAGAAAATATTTTCAACAAAATCATTGAAGAAAATTTCCCCAAGTTAAAGGAGAAGCCAATAAGGATATTTGAGGCCTACAGAACACCCAACAAATTTGACCAGAAAAGAAAATCCTCCCGCCACATAATAATCAAAACAGTAAGTATACAGAACAAAGAAAAAATACTAAAAGCTGAAAGGGAAAAAGGCCAAGTAACATATAATGGCAAACCCATTAGAATCACACCTGACTTTTCAACAGAAACTATGAAAGCCAGAAGGGCCTGGACAGATATCATGCAGACCCTAAGAGAACACAGATGTCAACCCAGGCTACTATACCCTGCAAAACTCTCAGTCCTCATAGACGGAGAAAACAAGATATTCAATGACAAAAACAAATTTCAACAATACCTACACACAAATCCAGCATTACAGAAGACACTGGAAGGGAAAATACAACCCAAGAAAATTAGCTTCTGTCAAGAAAACACAGGAAATAATTAACCTTACTACAGCAAAACAAAAAGCAACCAAGCACACAAACTTATGAACACAGCCAACATCAATATCAAAGGATCTAACAGCCACTGGTCATTAATCTCTCTCAACATCAATGGACTCAACTCTCCAGTAAAAAGACACAGATTAACAGAATGGATACGTAAACAAAACCCAGCAATCTGTTGCATACAAGAAACACACCTAAGGCACAAAGATAGACATTACCTGAGGGTAAAAGTTTGGAAGACGACTTTCCAAGCAAATGGACCCAAGAAACAAGCAGGAGTAGCCATTCTAATATCTGATAAAATAGACTTTCAACCAAAATTAATAAAAAGAGATGAGGAAGGACACTTCATACTCATCAAGGGAAAATTCCACCAGGAAGACATCACAATCCTGAACATCTATGCCCCAAATACAAGAGCACCCACATTTGTAAAAGAAATATTGATAAAATTTAAACCACATATAGATCCCCACACATTAATAGTGGGAGACTTCAACACCCCACTCTCAACAAAGGACCGGTCAACTAAACAGAAATTAAACAAAGAAGCAATATCTCTGACAGAGGTCATGAATCAAATGGACCTCACAGACATTTACAGAACTTTACACCCAAACACAAAAGAATTTACCTTCTCAGCACCTCATGGAACCTTCTCCAAAATAGACCATATAGTTGGTCACAAAGCAAGCCTCAACAGATACAAGAAGACTGAAATAATCCCTTGTATCCTGTCTGATCACCATGGAATAAAGCTGGACTTCAACAACAACAGAAATAGCAAAAAGCCTACACACACATGGAAACTGAACAACTTGTTACTAAATGACAGCTGGGTCAGGGAAGAAATAAAGAAAGAAATTAAAGCCTTTCTAGAACTCAATGAAAATGAAGACACAACATACCCAAACTTGTGGGACACAATGAAAGCAGTGCTAAGAGGAAAGTTCATAGCACTAAGTGCCTTCAAGAAGAAATTCGAGACAGCTCATTCAAGCAACTTAATGGCCCACTTAAAAACCCTAGAAAAAGAAGAAGCAGACACACCAAAAAGGAGTAGACGGCTGGAAATAATCAAACTCAGGGCTGAAATCAATCAATTAGAAACAAATAAAACAATTCAAAGAATCAATGAAACCAAGAGCTGGTTCTTTGAGAAAATCAACAAGAGCGACAAACCCTTAGCCAAGCTAACTAAAAGGCAGAGAGACACCACCCAAATCAACAAAATCAGAAATGAAAGGGGGGACATAACTACAGACACTGAGGAAATCCAAACAATCATTAGGACTTACTTCAAAAGTCTATATGCCACAAAATTTGAAAATCTAAATGAAATGGACAATTTTCTTGATCGATTTGACTTACCAAAGCTGAATCAGGACCAGGTAAATCAATTAAATAGTCCTATATCCCCCAAAGAAATAGAAGCAGTCATCAAAAGTCTCCCATCCAAAAAAAGCCCAGGACCAGATGGCTTCAGCGCAGAATTCTACCAGACCTTCAAAGAAGAGCTAACTCCAATTCTCTTCAAACTATTCCACAAAATAGAAACAGAAGGAACATTACCAAACACTCATTCTATGAAGCCACAATCACCTTGGTACCTAAACCTCACAAAGACTCAACAAAGAAAGAGAATTTCAGGCCAATCTCCCTTATGAACATTGATGCAAAAATACGTAACAAAATACTTGCAAACCGGATCCAAGAACACATCAAAGATATTATCCACTATGACCAAGTAGGCTTCATTCCAGGTATGCAGGGGTGGTTCAATATACGGAAATCCATCAATGTGATCCACCATATTAACAAACTGAAAGAAAAAAAACCACATGATAATCTCCCTAGATGCTGAAAAATCATTTGACAAAATCCAACATCCATTCATGTTTAAAGTACTGGAGAGATCAGGGATACAAGGCACATATCTAAACATAGTAAAGGCGATATACAGCAAGCCTATAGCCAACATCAAACTGAATGGAGAGAAACTTAAAGCAATCCCACTGAAATCAGGGACAAGACAAGGCTGCCCACTCTCTCCATATCTCTTCAACATAGTGCTGGAAGTCCTTGCTAGAGCAATAAGACAGTTGAAGGAGATCAAGGGGATACAGATGGGAAAGGAAGAAGTCAAATTATCACTATTTGCAGATGATATGATAGTATATATGAGTGACCCCAAAAACTCTACCAAGGAACTCCTACAGCTGATAAACACCTTCAGCAAAGTGGCCGGATACAAAATTAACTCAAAAAAAATCAGTAGCACTCCTGTATACAAAAGACAAAAGGGCTGAGAAAGAAATTAGAGAAACAACACCATTCACAATAGCCACAAATGACATAAAGTACCTTGGCGTAACCCTAACCAAGCAAGTCAAAGACTTGTATGAAAAAATATTCAAGTCTCTGAAGAAAGAATTAGAGGAAGATATGAGAAGATGGAAAGATCTCCCATGCTCATGGCTTGGCAGGATTAACTTAGTAAAAATGGCCATTTTACCAAAAGCAACCTACAGATTTAATGCAATTCCCATCAAATTGCCAACACAATTCTTTACAGACCTGGAAAGAAAAATTCTCAACTTCGTATGGAATAACAAGAAACCGAGAATTGCTAAAACAATCCTCTACAATAAAAGATCTTCTGGAGGTATTTCCATCCCTGATCTCAAGCTGTACTATAGAGCAACAGTTATAAAAACTGCATGGTACTGGCATAGAAACAGAATGGTGGATCAATGGAATTGAACAGAAGACCCAGAAATAAACCCACACACTTACGGACACCTGTTTTTTGACAAAGATGCCAAAACCATACAATGGAAAAAAGATAGCATCTTCAACAAATGGTGCTGGTCCAACTGGATGTCTACATGTAGAAAAATGAAAATAGATCCATACTTATCACCCTGCACAAAACTGAAGTCCAAGTGGATCAAAGACCTCAACATAAAACCAGACACATTAAATCGGCTAGAAAAAAAAGTGGGGAATACCCTAGAACTCATTGGCACAGGAGAAAACTTCCTGAACAGAACACCAACAGCACAGGCTCTAAGAGCAACAATCAATAAATGGGACCTCATGAAACTGAAAAGCTTCTGTAAAGCAAGGGACACCATCATCAAAACAAAGCGACTGCCTACAGATTGGGAAAGAATCATCACCAACCCTTTATCTGACAGAGGACTCATATCCAATATATATAAAGAACTAAACAAGCTGAAAAGCAACAAACCAAGTAATCCACTTAAAAAATGGGGAACAGAGCTAAAGAGAGAATTCTCTGTAGAGGAATATCGAATGGCAGAGAAGCACTTAAAGAAATGCTCAACCTCATTAGCCATTAGGGAAATGCAAATCAAAACAACCCTGAGATTTCACCTTACACCCATCAGAATGGCCAAGATGAAAAACTCAAGGGACAACACATGCTGGAGAGGTTGTGGAGAAAGGGGAACCCTTCTCCACTGCTGGTGGGAATGTAAACTGGTACAACCACTCTGGAAATCAATCTGGCGCTTTCTCAGACAACTAGGAATAGCGCTTCCTCAAGATCCAGCCATACCACTCCTAGGCATATACCCAAGAGGCTCAAGTACACAAAAAGGACATTTGCTCAACCATGTTTGTAGCAGCTTTATTCATAATAGCCAGAAGCTGGAAACAACCCAGATGCCCCTCAACTGAAGAATGGATGCAGAAACTGTGGTACATCTATACAATGGAGTATTACTCAGCAATGAAAAACAAGGAAATCATGAAATTTGCAGGTAAATGGTGGGACCTGGAAAGGATCATCCTGAGTGAGTTGTCCCAGAAGCAAAAAGACACACATGGTATATACTCACTCATATAAACATACAATATAGAATAAACCCACTAAAATCTGTATATCTAAACAAACTAAGCAAAAGAGAGGACCCTAACTAAAATGTTCAATCCCCATCCTGAAAGGCAAAGAGGATGGACATCAGAAGAAAAAGAAAATAGGAAACAACCTCAGAACCTGCTACAGAGGGCCTCTGAAAGCCAGAAGAAGAAAACAGGAAACAACCTTGAAACCTGCCACAGAGGGCCTCTGAAAGCTTCTGCAGTATAGACTGTCAAAGCAGATGCTGAGCCTGATGGCCAACTGATGGGCAGAGTGAATGGAATTCTATGTAAGAAGTGGGAAATAGTAAGAGCTGGAGAGGACGGGAACTCCACAAGGAGAGCAACAGAACAAGATAATTTGAACACAGGGAACTTCCCAGAAAATCATACTCCAACCAAGGACTATTCGTGGAGATGACCTGGAACCCCTGCACAGGTGTAGCCCATGGCAGTTCAGTGTCCAAGTGGGTTCCATAGTAATGGGAAGAGGGACTGCCTCTGACATAATCTGATTGGCCTGCTCGTTGATCACTTCCCTCTGAGGGGGGAGCAGCCTTACCAGGCCACAGTAGAGGACAATGCAGCCACTTTTGATGAGAACTGATAGACTAAGATCAGAAAGAAGAGGAGAACCTCCCCTATCAGTGGACTTGGGGAGTGGCATGCATGCAGAAAGGGGAGGGAAGGAGGGATCGGGAGGGGAGGAGGGAGGGGCTTATGGGGGGATACAAAATGAATAAAGTGTAATTAATAAAAAGTAAAAAAAATGCATACCCATAAAAAAAATAAAAAAACAAAGACTCCAGCTGGTGTAACTTTTGGACGGACTTCACATGAATTAGTTTGCTACTAGGATTACACAGTGGTCTTTGCTGAGTACCATTTGCATGAAAACAGTTGTTCTCCCCAAGATGAAGTGCTTAGATTTACCCAGGAGAAAAGTAACACTTCCAACTCACACCTTTCCACATGCACATGAAAGACTTCACACATTGGTCACATTTTGCTACTCTGTGAGCAGGGTTCTCTTAACAGTAAAGCATAACCTCTTGCATTCAAACACATTCTTCCTGTGTGACAACCTGTTTGCTCCTTGTTTGTCCTATCATTTGTTGCACTTCACATTCTAGTTAACAAGATGATTGCTTTTCTATGCACAAGAATATTTTTCTGAGAAGAGATAATTCTCTTGAATTAATCCTGCTATTTTTCTAGCAGGATTTCAAACATACATGGTATCAGAGGGCCATGTCCATAATGGACCAAATGTATTTGATTAAAAGCACAGCTCATTAAGTGTATTCTTTCATGCTGACAACCTTAAAAGTAAATAGTATTTAAGATGAAAGTACACAGTGATTTTTTTATAATGATTCCTTTAAAACCCTTAAATGAAATGAATGTTATTATTATAGTGTTTTTCTCTTTGTGTGTGTGTGTGTGTTGTGATTTTAACCTCAAACAGTGACACTTCTGCTCCTGTAACCTCCTGAGACTTGAGATTACAAGTGGATGCCATACTCCTCAGCTAAAAAGTGTGATTCTTTGAAAGATTTATCTTGTTTAGAAGATGAAATACCCAGATCGCGAGTCCCCAAAAGACCAACAGGCTTTGAATCCGATGTAAAACACACGAGGGTCCTTTATTACAAACTCGAGCTGGGTGGCTGCCCTTACAAGAACAAAGGGGCAAGCGACCCCCAACTCCAGGGGAACAGGGTTTTTAAGGGGTCAAAACGCAAGCAGGGAAGTGTAGGTCTTGGCATTACAGGATTGGGTGAAAGGGTCTCTAGGGGAGCTGACCTTAAAATGATTGGTTTGCTTTTAGGCGCCAAGACTGCAAATGGTTAGGTCTGGCTACCTGGGGGACACCTGACCACCCCCTCGTGCAGGTTAGGCTGTAGCAAGGGGGAGGGGGAGCTAACACATTCCATGGGCTTTCTTAGTCACACTCTAAGGTTAAGCTGGGTAGGGGGCTGCTGCTGGACTCTGCTCTGAAAGGACTGTGATTTTGCCCCAGTCGCAGGAATTAACTCGAAGTTTTAGAACCTTTCAATGACAAACAGAAAAACTTAGTAAATAGTACTTTAAACTAAAAATGACAAAAGTTTCCACTGAAAAAACTATAGTCTTAATACAGTTTTGATCCTAATTGGATAGGCATTCACTATTTTTAATAGAATATATCAACAATAAGCAAAGTGGTTCAACTAAGAAATACAACTTTCTAGGGACGAATTCTGCCACGTGCAGTGCGAGATCACCTGGTGGCCGTCCTGTGGCCTTCAAACATGACCTTTAAACATAGTCCACAGGAGCAAAGAGTTGCCACTGTCATGATTTTCTGGACGCAATTATAAAGTTACAGCTGTTCAAACTACTGAGCATCTAGTGAAACATGTACTCTCAAACTACGACATGGTGGATAAGGTAACTAAGGTACTTGGCCAGACAAGAAAAAGAATAAAGCCAACTTAGTTGAGAGAAAAAAAAAATTAGGGTGAATTTTAAAGGGATAATTTTTAAAATGAGTGATGAGAGAAGGGAGGCAGATGGATAGGCAGGAAACAGCGAGAGTGTTGGCACTGTAGGCGACTTAAGAGTCCACTCGTTATTAAAGTGTGCTGTAGGCCCATTCTCATCACAGTACCAAATCACCAGGAGTAGAGGAGACCGGTGACCACGGCTGCCTCATTATCTTTCTGGCCCATTCTCACTGTAATACTAAATCACCAGGAGTATATGAGACCTGACTAGTGATCATGGCTGCCTCTATCTTTCTGGCTTGTCTGCTAGTTTACTGCTTGCCCAACCAACAGTTTAACCTCAGTCTAAGTGCGAGGTTAGCCTTCCTGTAGTTTTTGCTATTAAGCATGGGTTATTATTTCAGTTTTCACAGCAATCCTGTCCCAAATTATCTCTCCAGTAGCAAAACAGCAAAATCTATCCCAGAAGAGAACTGTCACATTATGGTAGCTGGGTGGTGTGTGTGTGTGTGTGTGTGTGTGTGTGTGTGTGTGTGTGTGTAAACATTAGTTCAAAATACCATAGGCTCTAAGCTATTTTTATTAAGGTTCAGTAGTTTTTCTTGAATAAGTGCCTAGAGTTCTTTGGTGGTTGTTGTTTCTGTTTTTGTGAGATGAAGTTCCAACTTATTTATCAATTCAGCAATAAAAAAAAGCCCTTGCTAGAACTTCCACATTTGATATGTCAAACACCTTATTACATACCCTCTTTTAAAAGCTTGCAGGTAGGATGATAAAGAAGCCAAAGAGAAGGCATGCGTTCATGCTGAGGAAGCTGTGAGTACACCAAAGACTTGGATACTGTGTGGAGGGAGAGTGTTGATGGATGACACTGACAGACACCCAGAGAGTCTGAGAGCTGCCGCAGAGTGGATAGAGGAGGTACTCCCAGTTAACCTGTGTCTAGGAGCCCTGGCGAGACCTCACGTGGCTCGTTCTCTGGAGTACTTGGCTTTGCCTCCTGGGAGTTTTTCTCTATTTTAAACTTCTAGAACACATCTACAGTTGGCTCTGCAGAGCAGGCCTTTCGTGGGGGGTTGGACACATTGCATAGCTCGTTTCTGATACCAGTTTAGGGCCCTGGTGGTTGTGTCAGAAATTGAAATATTATTGCATTTTCAAGCCAGGTTAGTGGTTTTGTTGAAAATAAAATCCCATCAAAATTTTAGTTTTCAATCCAGTTAGCATCAGTTCCAGGTCAAAATCTCTTCTGATTATGTTTAAGCAGTCAGCACTCTCTTGTACATTTCTGTGCTTCGCTATTTCTCTTATTTTAATAGTGTCTATTGTAAGGTCTTCTAAAATAATTGGTTAGAATAAAAACGGCAATCACTTTGACATGGATGTTTTGGGAGTGGTAGAGCCTTTCTGGGATCTTGGTAATCTTGAGTCAAGGCTAGTATGTCTGAGGGTCACCGGTCACCAGAGCTCTCCTGAGCCAGTGGTTTGGGACTTGTTCTGAATGAACATAGATTAAGGGAAAGTGTGAGAGAACTTTTGAGAACAGGAAGGTTTCCAAGGGTGCTTTGACACTGTCTTGCCTAGGGGTCATTTATGGGTCTTGTCTGTCTGGCTTTAACAGCTGACCTATTTCTTTAGCCCTCTTTCATGGGTCTTATGGCAGGAATTAGAGACTGAAATTATCTTTATTGAGACTGGTCGTTTTGAGTACATCTTGGGGTAAGCCAGCAAGGAGTCTAGATGCCCTGTTAATGCTCCCTCCGCCCGATCAAATAGGTATTCATATGTTACTCATCCAATCAGGGTTGTAGGCACATTTGTTTGAGGCTAGCTCATGAGCCCTTCCCTGCCTCCCGCCTCATCTTTACCATGGCTTCACTGAGAGGCTGCCACCACCTAAATGACAAGTCTCAGACACTTTTGCATAGTTGATGTTGACTTACTGAACTTGAGGATTCAAATCATTAGCTTTTACACCAAGTTTAACTGCAAGACATAGAGAATGTGCCTCCTGGCTGAACTGTGTTTCCTTCCACATCTACTAGGAAGTGATAAACTTCTGCTCAATGCTTTCTCCAGTACCTCTCTAAAGAGCTAAACCACCAAATACATACACACTGACACTTTTGTTTGCTTTTAGAAGCATAGTTTTTCTGTCTAGCCTTGACTGTCCTGGACTTTGTAGACCAGGCTGGCTTTGAACTCACAGAGATCAGCCTGTTTCTGCCTCATTGTGTGCTGGAATTACAGGCGTGTACCACAGTGCCCAGCTACACTAACACCTTTTAACTTCTTCTTTTAGAGCTCTGAACAATAAGGTGCATATGATCTGTCTCCTCCATGTTGTCTGAGGCACCAGGTTTTTTGTTTGTTTTTGTTTGATGTACACTAGCTGATCAACACCATGTATTTTGGGTTTTTTTTTTTACCCCTATACCTAGTTTCTATACCTAGAAACTTTTAGTTAAGGTCTAAGGTAAACTGCTGTACAAAAATCCATAAAAATAAAAGACTGGGCAGTGGTGGCACACGCCTTTGATCCCAGCACTTGGGAGGCAGAGGCAGGCAGATCTCTGTAAGTTCAAGGCTAGCCCGGTCTACAAAGCAAGTCCAGGACAACCAAGGCTACACACAGAGAAACCCTGTCTTGAAAAAAACAAAACAAAACAAAACATGGCAATCTGTTTTTCTCCCATATAATCGTCCAGAGTGAGGTAATTCTAATTTCACAGAGGTTCCATCTATGTGTAGAAGCCAGCCACCCCCACAAGTGTTGTCTAGCTTACAGGAAGACTTGAATGAACACTGTACACTTCTGTGCACATCCCCTGGGCTTGAACTTGGGTCATAGCAATATCTACTGTTGCGAAAATCTCTTCCCTCTTCCTAAGGTCCCAAGGACAAACCAAAGTTCAATTCTACCAAAGTTCTACCTGGGAAACAAATGAGTGTCTTAGACATGCTTACACATTGTGGGTGAGGAGTGAGTGGCCAGAGCAGGGGTGGCACTAGAGCGGCAGATCTTAGAAGGCTTGGGCTCCATGGTTGTGTAGAATTTGGGGAATAGCCAACCAATGTCTGATTTAATTTAAAGTCCACTCCATGAGAAAGCACCCAAACTGCTTGAGTAACCAAGAACCAGAGACTAAAAGATAGCCCAGAGACCTAGGATAAAACCAAACACTACAGGTAAAAAAATAAAAAAGAAAAAAAGAAAGAAAGGAACAAACAAAAAAACAAAGTTATCAATGACTCCTGATGATATTCTGCTCTACTCATAGATCAGGGCCTTATCCAGTCATCATCAGAAAGGCTTCTTCCAGCAGCAGAGGGGACATGTAGAGACCCACAGCCAAGCATTATACAGAGTCAAAATGGGAGGTCTCCATCAAATCTCTCATCTCTCCCCTCAGAGCTCAAGGAACCCCACCAAAGTGGAAGTGGAAAGATTGTAAGAGCCAGAGGCTGGGCAGGACACCAAGGGAACAAGGCTCACTGAATCAACTAGGCAAGACACACATGAAGTCACAGAGACTGAAGCAGCCAGCACAGGGCCTACACGGGGCTGCACTAGACCCTCTGGGTGTCATAGCTTTTAGCTTAGCATTTTTATGGAATCCTGACTGAGAATGAGTGGCCCTCTGATTCTTGCACCTGCTATTGGGAGTCTTTTTCTTCTTTTTGGTTGCCTTCTCCAACTTAAACATGATGGTTTTGCTTTATCTTATTATGGTTTAGTTGTTATCTCTGAGATGCCTACTCTTTTCTAATGAACAACAGAAATGGATTGGATCCAGAAGAGAGGGAAGTTAGAGAGTAACTGGGAGGATATATTGTATGAGAAAAAAAAAGTCTATTTTAAAAAAAGGAGGCAGCTTGCACTTATCATGAATGATAACTATGTAAACGGGGCCCCTTCTGTTACTCTCTAGCTTATATGCTCTGGAGACCACTCGAAATTCAGGCAGAATTGTATGCAAATGGCTATAAGAGGAGTTACTAGAAACTCAGGTGAGTGTCCAGTGGTCCTTTCTACCCACTCCTACGAGCGAATGTCAGCAGTTGACAAGCCCAGCTGTTGCAAGCAAGCTGATCTGATGATGATGATGGTGGTGGTGGTGATAATTATGACGATGGTTGTGGTGGTGGTAGCGGCAACGATACTGCTCTATAACATCTACCCATGAGGTAGACTGAGACATGGTGAGATCCACTAGGTAGTCATGGGGATTCCATTACTAAGAGAAATGAAGAAAGCTGCAAGGAAATGGCAGTCTGTTATAATAAACAAGAAGATCGCACTTAATTGTCTCCTATACTGCTGAGTCTTAGCCAGGCACCATGCTATGTGATCTGCACCAATCACACTGCCAATTCTTTTGCTGCTCAGATGGGAATGTGAATGTGGCTCCCTGGGTGCCAGCCTCCACTGTCAGGACTGCACCCAGCGTGACAGTTCTGCACTGTACACAGGAGGTTGTAGCCCTGAGCTGGCAGTGTTGGGACCTTTGTTTCTCGGTTTTATAACTCCAGGTTTGGAGTGCCCGCTTAGCATTGCAGCTTCTCAGTAGCCAGAGCTGCGGCTCTCAGCAGCTTTCTGGCACTCTCCTGACTGGGAGCTGCAGCTTGTCTGCACTCTGCCACAGCCCCTGTCCCTGCCACTTCCCTCTAACTGCTCTTGTGTACTTGTGATGGGCATTACTGGGAGGTACCTGCCCTTTGAGTACCAGCTCAGTCATTCAGCTCATGATCAAGACATAGAACAAGTAGACATAGAATAACCGAATGAGGCTTTATTGGGCTTTGGTCACAGCACCTGGGGAGGCATAGGAAAGAATTCCCCTAGATTGCTCAGAGGAGAGAGCGGTACGGCACGACTAGCTATCACAGATAGGGAGGTATTCTGCTCTGACAGATTGATGACAATTGCAAAAAGGGCCAGCATGTAGGCCAGATCCTTTAAAGTCCATTTGAAGGCTTCATGGTCAAGGTAAGATCTCTGGATCTGTTTGAGGGCCTCTGGGGCATTTGAGACTGAAGCAGAGCTCTGGGAACTGTGTTTGGAACGGCGAACGGCAGCCATGGCAATTGCAGTAGTTCACACAGCTGCAGTAGCCTCTTGATCTCTGGACTCATTGGCTGGTCAGTCTCTTTGAGCAGCCTGAGGTTCTGGCTGGTTGTTTTCGAGATAAGGACTCATTATGATGCACAAAGTAGTCCCAAACCCATCTTCCTGCTTCACCCTCTCAAGTGCTGAGATTACAAACATGCGCAGGCGCGCACATACGCACATGCACACACACACACATATGTACACACCTTTTTTTTTGAGACAGAGTCTCATAAAACCCATGCTAGCCTCAACTCTCCTTGTAACTGAGGATAGCCTTGAACTGCTACAGAGCCTGCAGCTCCCAAGTGATGGGATTACAGGTATGCACCCCACCAGGCTTCTGCAGTGCAGACTGAACACAAGGCTTTGTGTATTCTACTCTGCCAACTGAGCTACATGCCCAGACAACCTGGGCAGGTGCTGGGTTATGTCCCTGAGCTACTGCTGTGGTACTGTGTATGGGAAGGGTCTGGCAGCTGTTAACCAATCAGCCAGCTGTTTGTGCCCACAAATTAAGAGTTGCCTGCTTGATTTCGTTGCTTTCAAAGGAACAGCATGAAGCAGGGTTCTGCTACAAGGATCAGATGTGGAACTAACACTTTCAGGGAGCTTCTTCAAATCCACCTAATTCTTCAGCTGCTTGGTGTGTACTTGACTCTGGCAAAGGAAACACTATACATGTTGACTTTTCCTTTTCATCTTTAGCTCTAAGGTCTTAATTTGAAATAAATTTATAGAAATAAATTCTCACCAAGGAATAGACTGAAACTTTGAAGTTCTATTGTCACTGTGGAAGAAACAGAAAGAATTGAAAGCCAGAAGCTAGGAAGACGGGCTCAGAACCTTCAGGACACATCCTGCAAACAGGATCTCACAGCCATTGTGGTTGCTTGTTCTGAGCTCGCCAACAGCCAACCACAGATAGCAGAGGGGCTCATAGGACTATACTGTCCCTGCTGAACTACAGGCAGCTGGTCTATTCTAAGGGAGGGATAGTCACTGTTTAGTAGGTGCCAAATGGTGCCACTAAGCCCAGCATACTCCATGGGTAGTTCTAAGCTACACAGATGCTCCATGTTAAAATCAGTCACAAAACAAAATGAAATGACGTGAATCTGGGAAACGGGCCTGTGGGGAAGAGGGACGGATAACAGCAGTGGGATGGAGCCCACAGGTAGAGGCTAAAACTAAACAGAAAGCCCTGTGTACACATGGGAAATTGTCAAAGGACAAATGAAATTAATAGAAAGTTCCACAGTTACATTTAGCATCACCGGGCAGAGCTACAAAAAATTTTAAGTTCCTTCTGAACTGTCGGGAGCCATGACTCCAGTGGCCTGCTTTGATATTTAAATCTCGGCGGAGAGGTGGCTTTTGGGAGGCCTTTACTAATGGCAGAGAATTTGCAAGTCCATCTCCTTTTGTTTGTGACAGCAGGTAGGATAGCTTGTAAGGATCACACCTCTTCCTCAGGCTCCTTGTGCAAATTAAACCATTGTTCTGAGATGTTTCTACTCTGGCTTAGAAACTCTACAATAAAAAGACAGGCCGACAGTTACTGCAGAAGAAGGCTGAAGATGATGCTCCAAGCATCCTGTCTCAACTCTTGTGTAAACAGGACACAAATAAGCAACTAGATACAATGTTGTGCTATGGGAGGAGCCGGAGGACAGGAAAGAGTGGAGGAGCTCGAGAAGAAGGCTAGAGACTGAGGAGGCCGGCAGGGACTTGAGACTTGCTGCTGGCACTGCTTGCTGCAGCTGCCTGCCTTTTGCCATGGCTGTCGAGTCTGGACCTTTAAAAAGTTTCCTGTGTGCTGTGTGTTTATTTTATTAATTTTAATCCTCACTCCCAACTCAAGAACCGTTCGACTCTGCTGGCTGGCCCCGGCACTGAACAACTAAACTAAACTGAGATGCAAAGAGATTAAATAAATTACCCCAAGTAAGAAAGAGCAACAGATTCAGAACAAACCCAGTCTCTTCAGGTCTGTGGATGTTTTCTTGTTGTTTTGTCTGGTGCCAGGACCTCGACATTCCAGGAGAGTGATCAGCTGATGCACAGCCCAATTCTCACTGGATGTATCTTTTAGGCAGAAATTTCATTGTCATTGTGAACAGTATGGCAATTAGAAAAAGAAAGTACTTAGTTTATATGCTGTATTTTTCAATGATAGAAGAAATGAAAAGATACATTTTTAAGAAATATAGCATTCCAAGTGTGGTAGCACACACTTTTAATTCCAGCAGAGTCAGAGGCCAGTGAGTTCAAGGGCAGCCTGGTCTATGTACTGAGTTTTAGGACAGCCAGAACTACATAGAGACCCTGATTCAAAAAAGAAAAATAAAATATATACCACAAATTATGTCTTTAACTGGCTAGAGTACTGTTGGGTTACTTCATTACTGAATTTCCTTCAAAATTTTGAAGGAACACAAAATTACAAGTAATGTAACAAAACTCCAAGCTCAAGCGCCCGTGTTTTCCAGTGCATGGGTTGGTCTGACATAGAGCAATATACTCAATACCTGGGGTTTACAAAAGTTGGGTGTTATCAAGTAGCACATTTCATTAAATGCCTAAATATAACACAATTAGAATTTATTTAGTCATCTGTCCACATCCAAGTGAGATAGAAAGACAATTGAGGCTACCTAAAATATAGCGTTGCTACACTAAGTGCAGAAAATTGAATTCAGGGTTGATGTGGCTTACAGTTCCCTATTAGGCCCATCATTTGGGGAAGCAGAAGCAGCTGAACCACATCCACAGTGAAAAGTAGAGAGAAGCGAAGGCATCTGTGCTCACTTGGCTTCTCCAACTTCTCCTGTCTGTTTCAGTTCAAGCTCCTTTTCCTCAACAACTACTTACTGAACATCTGCTTTTTAGATGTTCTATGTAAGGTACTAGAACAAAAGTGAACTAACAACTGTACCTGAACTGTGGGAAATTACAATCAGTGTGGCTGATGCTGCTCTCGTCAATGGCAGACTGTAGCCACTGAAGAGAAGACAATGACTTCTGTGGCTGTAAGAAAGCAGTAGCAGCAGATCTGAACAGTATCAGGAGGAAGTGTCTTGGTGGTTAGACAGGAAGGAGAATTATATTTGCTTTTAGGATGAGTTCTCTGAAGACAGGTGGAAGGTAGCCATGCAGGAGAAAGAGATAAAGTAAGGTCCAGAATCAAGGTGATGAGGATTAGAATAGTTATCCACAATAGAGAGGAATGGAGAGAGAAATTCAAAAGATGTTAAGAGGACCAAGTAAACCAGGGCCAGCCATACATGTGAACACACGGCTAGAAGAGAATTCTTCATGATGGCTGCAATTCTGTGCCGTGCTTTGAGGAAGAGCCAAAAACAAATGTGTAAATACTTACTGTAAAAAAATGAGCATCAATTTAATAGTTAAACTAACTTTTTAAAAACTATGCATGTTGTACACAAACTGTCTACAGACTACTTAAAATGCAGATGTCAAGCAGATTTCAAGCATCAGGCCTGCTCTGGTTTGTCAAGGGCTTGGAAGTCATTGTAAACCATCCTCTCAACAGGAAGGCAACCCAACAAACAGAAAGGCAACAATTCTTGGATACATCAGAGAACTGTAGTAACAGGGTGATCTCTGGCTCTCCACTGCAGACGGGGAGGCAGGCAGGGACGGAGAGCCACTGCACACCAGGCACACAGCCTGCTGTCCTAGAGCAATGAGGCTGCTTGCCGGGTTAAAACTCTCAGTGGCCCATACTTCCTTGGATTCTTTTTAAAATTGATTTATTTATTTTATGTATATGAGTACTTTGTTTAAATGTATGTTTGTCTACCATTCATGTGCCTGATGTCCACAGTGGCCAGAAGAGGGAGTTGGATCCTTTGAGACTGGAGTTACAGATAATTGTAAGCCACTCTATGGGTACTATGAATTGAACCTGCGCCCTCTGGAAGAGTGTGCAGTGATGGAACTGCTGAGCCATCTCTGTAGTTCCACTTCCTTGAGTTTTACCTCCTTGGAATTCTGGCATGCTCGCCTATGAAGAGAACCCCTCCTGCTCCTGGAAGGGGGAGGAGTAAAACAGCTAATTTAAGATCATTCTGCATTCTGTTAACCAGCCTGCCATCAAAACACAACTTTACTAGAACCTAAAATAAAAAGATTTTGTTTTGTTTGCTATGTTGTGTGTGCGTGTGTGTGTGTGTGTTTTTTTTTTTTTTTTTTTTTTTTTTCTTAAACCAATGCCCCAACAACCTGGCAGAAGAGAAACACTCAGTTCAGGCTCATTAAAACATTGAGACCTGATCATGAGACTAAAAGTGTTTTCTTCTTCCCACATAAGGAGGTTTAATAAGAACTTCAAGCCTTCTGCACTATCAAGGAGACTTTAGAAAAACCAAAAACAACAAAGAGGAAAATAAGAGCATAGAGAAAATCTAAGACTCCTTTACCACAGTTAAGTTTAAAATTCCCGCCAGCCGGATAAACAGAGGCCACAGTTCTATCCATCTCAATTTCTGTGTCCTGCTTTCAACAAAAATTTACAGTACACTCAAAAGCAAACTGCACAGTCCAGACTCCAAAAGCAGCATGTGATCCAGTCTGAGAGATGGCAGGAATGTTGGCACTGCCAAGCTGAGAAGCTGACCATGACTGTGTTTAATAATCAAGAGCTCCAGCATTGAAATTTGCATGATAGCTGGGCACAGGTCTTTAATTCCAGCATTTGGGAGGCAGAGGCAGGCAGATCTCTGAATTTGAGGCCAGTCTGGTCTACAGAATGAGTTCTAAGACAGTCAAGCCTACATAGAGAAACACTGTCGTCTCAAAAACAACAATAACAAAAAAACTGGATGATAAACAAGATCAGATTGATAAAGCAAGCACAGAGAAGAAAATGCCAAAAAGAATCCAATGGAAATATCTCTGACATGAAGAACATCCGAGTTTATCTAGAGTCGCCACTGATGAGGAAAGACTCGCTGTACTGAACTCAGGGAGAGAAAAGGACAGTCTCTAAGTACTAAGGGACAGGAGTGAAGGTAGCGGTGTGCAGGACGGAAAGAGCAGAAGGCAAAGACTGGAGCAGAAGCAACTATCTGTTATCTGTCAAAAGAAATAAAGGTTTTTCTATGGTATTTGTCTGGAATAAACCTGTTTTTGCAAGAAATGTCAAAAGTTCTTTTAAGAGAAAAAAATTATATAGGTTAGAAACTATCTGCATAAAGAAAGGAAGAACATTAGGGAAGAAAAACAGAAGATAACAATATTTTTTAAACTTAATTTTCTTAATATTTTATAGTGCTTATGTGGGCACATGAGCCATACAACCAGGGGAGCCATCCCACAGCAAGAATAAGGCCAAGACTTGTCCAAATCCCAAAAATCCCATCTTGAGGTGGGCAAGAGTAAGGACAACTCATTCCCTGTTCTGGGCCTGCATGCCTAGTGCATGCAGCCTTGCCACCCCTACCTCTGACACTCTTGGGGTAGTCCCAGAGCCTGGAAGCCAGGTTTTAGGTTACAACTTCCTTATGAGGACATGTCCAGAGAGCACCTGGAATCCCTCTTCATGCAAGTGAAGCATTCCCAGTGTCTCAGCATCCATCAATGATATCCCTCATCCTGAAAACCCCTAGCCGCTTCCCTTCAGTTTATATCACCCTTTATCACCCTGCAGCAAAGGACCAAGATTCTGCTAACCCACCCACCCAGCTAAGCTTCATTCCTTCCAGTCCAGCCTGGTGCACACCAGTGTCTGGACAACTCAAGGGAAGAAGCAGACCTTGACAGGCATGCAAAAAGTGGGCTTCATTAGTTGTGATGGACACTGAATATCTGGGAAAAAACTAAAATTTCAAAAGAATTATGATTTTGAGAGAACAAAAAAATTGAACCACAAGAAAACAAACCAACCAACAAAATCTCAGCTTAAAATAGAGGAGGTAGAAAAAGGATGGAAAACCACAAGAAATTGAGAGCTCTTTTGGAGCTTTGTGAAACAATGACCAATTCCATGGGGTACTGTGCAGGGACATTGCCAGTGACATTTTAACTAGCAAGGCATGGTGGTCCATACCTTGACTGGTAATCCCAGAGACTCAAGAGGATCAAGGACAGCCTGGACAGCACAGCAAGATCCTCACCTCAGAAATCCAAACAGATAACAAGTGTCTGAAATCCCTTCTTTAGAAGAAAGGTGATCTTTGAAGTATGTCACCTGATTCTTCCCCTATTTAAGATTCTAAACTTCCTGGAGAATTTAAAATGACAGTTTTATCTCTGAAAAGACCTTCTAGGACTGTGTGGGACCCTAGGACATAGCTTCTAATCTGGGCTGTGGTCCTTGGAGCTCCTGAGGCATGTGCGCCATGCATAAACACCCTTCTCAGGTCATTTCTTACAGGTTCACCTACTTCCCCAGGGACACACATCAGAAGGTTTGTGTCTGGTGCTCTCTTAAACACAAATGTAGCCCTATGCCAGGGCTTTTCACTTTCTAAGCACTGTTTCTTTCTGCCTAAAAGAGTAATCTGTAGGGTGAGTCCGTATGGAAGTTACCTGGGTGTCTGCTAACGATGGTGATTCCACAGTGCCTCCATGAATAACTGAAGTGAGCCAAGCACTTAGTTAGTTAGTGAAATGCTAACCTACGCCATGTGGGTCTTGGGCGCACTGCTGTGTAAAGCCAGTGCATCCCAGCTGGACATGGGCTCCTCTGTGATTTGGGTTAATTGCACTAGGATAGATCTGCTAACCACATATAGTTAGCCCGCATGAAATATCTGTTAAAGGATTTCACAAGGGACATAATATTGCTTTTTCCTTAAGGACCATGATAGGCAAAACCTTTAATTCTTCTGGCCTAGGTAGAAGATACTATTCTAAAGTAATACAGACTATCAAAAAATGTAGGCATTCAGCTTCTTGGGTTACTTAAAGTTGGCTTAAAGAAATCCTGTAAAAGAAAAAAAAATGCATGAAACAAAGATGCATAAATCTAAACAATAATCATAAAAATTGAAAAGAGCTTTCCATTAAGAACAAGCTGACAAACGAACAAAACATATCTTAAGAGTTCAGGGCATTACGTAGTGAAGCTATGAGGCGGGACGGGGGTAGGCTAACTTGAAGGAAAATAAGATTAGCAGCCCGGGGAGTGCTTACCACCAACACTGCCGCCCCAGCCCGCTTCCAGCCCCCAAGAGCTGGGGAAAAGGATTCTGGGAAACCAGGTAAGACAGAGGACAGAGAAGGTGCCTTCATTGGCTGCGCTCACACAATCGCTTCCACATTAGAATTAGAATCCAATCAGAATCCTACAGTTCATCAGTGTATGCACGGAGACGGACTCAGCTGGGTGTTTGGGCCTTTCACACACTGAAGCTTGGGGGAGCTTAGGAAGCTTGCCATTCTCCCCTAGAGGCATCTTTTCTTGAGAGAGCGTACTGTTTGTCAATCAGAAGACAAGCTCTTCTACCCTTTTCTTTGGTAGTGAGGCATGGGAGAGTGGGAGACGTGCGGTTTGAGTCTGCGCAGGTTTGCCTGTAGGGGAGGGTGTGGAGTCAAAGGAAGCCTCACAGCAAGCCTTACCTTGTACCTATCAGCAGCAGGGTGTAGACACGGACTCAAAGGCTGCTACCCTGGAAAACAGGAGAAGTATTAGGCACGGGTCTGGGAGAAAGTCTAGAGACACAGAGGGACTGAAAGTTCTCTAACTGGAGGGTGAGAAGCTGGTGGCGGGGAGAGCCAGGGCCTTGGGTTCTGGAAGGTTAATAAAGAAGCAGAGAGGAGACAAGAGCTGAAGACAGGGTCCCTGGGAACTGACGCTGGACGCCATAAAGAGACAGGCTCTTCTTCAGAGACGGAGCAGAGCCAGTAGAAGGTTTAAGAAGTTTGTGGGAGAGGCTATACCCGCAGAGATGAAGGAGAGGAAACAAAAGGTGATTGTAGCAAACTCCCGACTTTAGCCTGTGGCAGATGCAACAAGGCAGTTCTGCACATAAGAGGCAAAGGTTACCTGTGAACATCTTCCTTTCCATTTCTTCCTGAATTTTCAGAAGAATCCGCTCTTGTTCCAGTGCTTCTATGTACTTTGAATAGCACCAGGTTGGCTAAAAAATTTTTTTTCAAACTTAATTATTATTTTTGCTGTCAGGAAACACACTGAAGGTAAAAATATTATTTTTCCCTTTATTTAAACTTCTTTCTTATTGACATATAATACATTCCAAGAAAAGTACATCTTAGCCAGGTATGGTGGCTAATTCCTGTAATTTCAGTGTGAATGAGTCTGAGGCAAGAGGATTACTGTAACTTTGAGGCTAGCCTAGACTACGTAGCCATCCTAGACTATACAGTGATACTCTGTTTCAAAAACAAAACAAATCAAAACAAGAAGAATATATTTGAGATGTTTCTATATGTGTCAAATGATAATACAGATTTTCACAAATAATTTATACATGTTAATAATAAGACTATTTATAATAATAATATTTATTATGTAATAAGGCTACTTCTTTCTGTAGCCTTGACCTGAATGCGTACATTCTCCCACTGAGCAAGGAAGAAGGTGAGGGTGACAACATTGTTGATCAGTAAACTAATGTACAGCAGCAGTGACTCAGTTATCTCTATACTGATTATGAACTTTGGTGGTTATAAAATACCCAAGATTATTTTGGGGGTGATGATTTTGAATTAAGTCTGACCACCGAATAATATTTGATAATTACTCCCTAATTTCTAGAGTGGTAACATGTATATTTAAAAAGGCAATAGTAAACAGTATATATGTGCCTTTTTGAGGCACCTCTGACTCCCAGAAGCTTTCCAGTTTCCTAAGAAATCTTTACTGCAGACAGAACATGACTATTATTGTCATCACCATCATCACCATCATCATCCAGTCACAATCATTATCAGTATCACCTTTTCTCTCCTTTAGCAGGGAGGGAGGCTCAAAGGAAAAGCCTCATTTCAGGCTTCAAGGTAATGCTGACTTGTGAGGACCGAACACAGGTCGCAGCCAGCGTGTCTCCCTACACTTCCTCCCTTATGCTTAAGCTGTCCTCACATGTCATGTTGATTATTTACTGATCATTCACTTAGACAGATCTCTGTCAGTACTTGTATCTACAAAACCAGCCACTTCTCTTCTTTCATGAGGTTTATAGTCTATCAGTCTTCTCCATAGAGTAACAACTTATTTGGCATTTCTAAGTGCAGAAAAGATTGTTTTATGAGTTAGTGCTCACCTAAGATGCAAACAATTTTCAACATAAGTCATTAAAATGGATGTAGATTAAACTCAGGATGTTTCAGGTACTTGATATGAAGGTGCAAGTTGTGTTAAACGTAAGAGTGTAAATGTTATGTGTCAGTCGGTGGGTATGCACTCCACAGAATCAAACTGAGATAAAGCATTTAGCATTCACTGTCTTCAAGTTAAACCTTCATGAGCTAAAGGGAGAACTCTGGTGGACCCACGTGCACATAACAAGGCCCCAAATTTCAACTCCCAGCATGCTCGGGGGGGGACCTCCAAACATGTAAAACAAAACTTTTCCTTTCTTATACTGTTCATGGCTGAGTAATTTCCATGCTCTCTGAAGCCTGAGCACAGTCCCTTCTATCTCTCTGAAGATTACCATTTGAGCCCATTTTCCTATCTATACTGTACTCCTTTAGCCCATTTCAGAAACCTCCTGATGAGGAGTGGCAGGGCTATCGTGCACCCACTGCTCTAGAGAGGAAGCGGCCCAGGAGTCTTACCTGTCGGCCATAGGCTTGTAGACCTAGTAAGGACTCACTGGCTAAAGCAGTTTTTGTAAGAGAGCCTGTAGCACTTGCATACTGTTTGATTCCAGGCTGTAAGCAAGAAAGGAAGTTATTCCAAAATGGATAATGCAGCTGTAAGAAGTTATAATATCACATAAGAAAAGAATTCATGGTGAATGCTACACTTGAAGTTTCAAGCTACTGTCACTTTGATCTTTAATTTTGCCATATTAATATAAAACATTTAAAAATAAACGAGATGAATAATGAGATAGAATATAAAAATCCAAACATCAAAGAAGGACTATCAATAGTTTTTGTGAACATATATCCAGATTTTTCATTAGGGAAAATGCATGGACATGAAATCATAATCCACGTACAAATGGAATCCAGGTATATATGCTTTTTTTTTTCATACAAGTACATTGGGGAAATGTTCCAATATTAAGAAATACAGAACTGGAAGGGAGACGGGGCCTTGTGTTGCTGAACCACTATGTGTTTGCAGAACAGTGTCTCTCACAGGAGGCTCTGGAGTATTTGTTGTGTGGTAAAATGAATACACCGTATATACGTTGTTGTAGCTGAATGAGCTCATGAACTCAGATCCTTGCTGAATGGGTGGCATGAGTTACTGTGCCATTACATTCAATGGATGAGTACAGGGACTAACGCCTACCTCTATTCTTTCAAGTGAAAACTAAGGCCATTTCCAAACTTGTATATTAGAACTCAGTCAGTATACTTATATTTGTGTTCATTTTTGTGGCAAATTTCTCATGTATAATGTTTCCTAGATACATGTTAGCTGAATTAGAAAATAATAAACATTGTAAACAATATATGTTGTCAAACATTTTGTGTGTGCATGCGTGTCTATGTGTGTGTATTATAAATGTGTGGGTATACCTGCATATAGAATCTAGAGAACAATGTTGGCTGTTGCTTCTCAACACCTTGTTTTATGAGACAGGCTCTTTTATTCCTAAGGTAGGCTAGGCTGCTGGCAGTAGGCTCTAGGTATCCTCCTGTACAAGCACATACCACCATGCCCAGTTTACTCACATGGGTCTAAGGAACAAACAGCATGTTACTGACTGAATCATCTCCCCAGCTCTCAAAACTTACAATTTGTCTTTAGTTACATTGATGTAACACTTTATGATCTTGGTATTAAACTGGATGTTAAATTAAACAAAGCTTTTTCCTAAGGTCTTCTTCTTAACTATGATTGACTATAACTACGTCAGTAAGTCTTAACTATAACTAAGTCATTCTTTAGATGACTTAACTCCATTAATTCCTGACAAGAATGGAAATGGAAGACACAGGCACCACCACTGCGACATGAAGACCCTCTGCCTGCTGAGAGCTGATCTTCATGTGTGACTGGCTGAGCTGCGCACATCCTTTCCTACTCTGTACTCTGCCATACAAGTGTTGCGAGTTTCTCTGTTTATTGACAAGATGGGACTTGGGGAAGTGAACCGTTGTGCTAAGATAACAGAACTGGGGCTGGAGGGTGGCATTTGTTGTCGGTCTTCAGATGACCCAAGTCCAATTCCCAGCACCTATAGTGTTGGGAACATAGCCCTGGGACCCTTCCTAAGGGCCTGACCTGCCAGATAAGCACTGGGCGCCAGCAGGCCATAGCTTCTTACAACCCATTGTTCCCAAAACTGTTTGCTTTGGGACACATCCGTGACCACCGATGTGACCACCGATGTTATCTTCGGGCCTTGTAACTCTTTAACCCACCTTCTTAGCCTTGGGAACTTCCCACCAAGGGCCTTGGTATTTTTCCACTATTACTTTCCTTTCTCGCCCCTCTCCCCCGCCCTACCAAAACCACGTTTTAAAAGAAACACCAAAGTTCATTAAAAGAGACACTTGACCGGCAACTGTCTGCTTGTGTCCTTTCTCTCTCTCCCCCATCTTTTTCAGGATTGACCCCCTTCGCCCCCATGAATAACTGAGTCCCGCGGGGCGGGACACTATAGCAGGCAGCTCAGAACAGCCTGTAACTCCAGCCCCAGGGATCCCAAGCCCTTCTAGTCTTCATGGGGACCTGCACACAGATAGACATACACACACAAAAAAAATGTAAAAATAACAATAAACAACAATGAATTGGAATAGAACTGATGATAGCCTAGGATCCGAAGTCAGATAGTCCTACCCACGGGAAGGCAGCACTCACTATGTAACATGGTCTGCAGTGAACATATAATACCTTACAGTGATACAGCTGAATACATTCCCTGTCAATTAATTGTCTTATATGCTTCAACTCATGTAAGATAATACTATTACTATTAGTTGATAAATGAGATTGGCATTCAAGGTTGGGAGTCATGCCCACAGAGAAGTCTTATCGATAGATTTTTTTCAGCAGTATACATTTTCATGTTACAAAAAGTCATCAGTTACCCATGCTCACTTTTTTAAAGCATTTACTCATCTACCTTCACTGACAGTAAGAATCTGAAACAAATATCTGCTACTATTATATTGGTTTCCCTTAATTTCCGTATTAAAATACAGGTGTGAAGTTTGCAGTTACTAGTAAGTATATTTATATTATATATATTATATTTATATAAGTATATATAAAAATACTAGTATATTTGCCATATATAATGAGAGTATTAAAAGATGAGAGATGGCACAGCAGGTATAGGTACTTGCCTCACAAGCCTGCTAATATGAGTTGATCCCCAGAACTCATGTAAAAGTGGAAGGAGTGGGCTTCAGAGAGTGCAGAGCCTGGCTTCCAAGCCTGCTGATGTGTTTGACCTTTAGGGCTCACATGATGGAGGGGAGAACCTACCCCTCTGACCTCCATGTGCACACTATGGCAGGAAAGCTAAGTGTGGCCTGGTGAGGCCATTTCCAGGTTCAGTGAGGGACCCTTTCTCAGAGGAATAGAGCATAGCGTGACAGAGCAGGACACTTGAGTTCCTGCTCTGGCTTCTGTGTGTGCATGCACAGGCACTCCCCACATACATATGCATACAACACACACACACACACACACACACACACACACACACACACACACACACA